>NW_021941255.1:0-5000 GCF_902148845.1 Salarias fasciatus
AATTATCATCCATACGTCCGTCTGTCCATCAACACCACCGTCCCTCTGTTAGACCTGACCTCTCTCTGGGTCGTGGACTGGACCTGGGTGAAGTTACTACCCACTGCACCACCGTGTCAGATGAGACTAACTGAGTAAAAACTCACCAAACCTCAGACAGCAAGACTCTTCCACGCCGGGTGGTGGACCTTCGTACCAGACAAGACCTTTCCCAACCTGTGTTCGATGTGCTGCTTTCAGCTGTTGATGTCTTGTTGGCAACAACTCTAAGAAGTTCTCTCTGCTGTGAAACACCTGACAGAAACGGATGAAGGTGTTAAAAACCTGACGAACTGACAGTCCTCTGAAAACCAACACCCGAGGCCCAGAAGGAAGCGACTGTTCCAGACCAGAGCTTCAGCCCGGCGGCGGCCCGGCACGGGCTTTCCTGTCGGCGCGGCGGTTTGTTCTTCAGCCCGACCCGTCGCCTGCCAGACGGCGGCGTAAATAACGCCGCGCCGGCCTGAAAGGAGCTTCGCTGCTCCAGATTGAACTGGACGAGTCTCCCGGCGTGTTGGCGTCTCTCATCACCTCGGTTTGTACCGAGGTCGCCGTTCAGCTTGATCCCGCTGCCCGGCTTCGGACCGCCGTCCGGCTCGGACCGCTGTTCGGCCCGGTCCGCCACTCGGCACCAACACGGCTCCAGTTCGCAAGGAAAGCGTGGGAATACTTAGACGACTTCAAGACGTTCTAAGAATCAGGCACGTTGCGGACACCTATATGAGTTTTCTGCTGCTGTTTTCTGAGGTTTTCAACAGCAAACAGATTCAACGTCCTCTCAGCAAAACGGTCAGAGAGAAAAGGCATCTGAGACGTGTCTCAGAGGGACAGCATCCGGAGGACTGTCTCTGAGAGACACTGGGATTTACACACATCTGAAATCTTCAAGAACGCTGCAGAACCCTGGAGGTCAGCATCGCTGATAAGAACCGAACATGAGGAACAGGTTCCACAACGAACCACTGGGACTGCAGGGAGGCTGGTGTCAAATTACAAGCAGGGGTTCAGAGTTGTCTTCAGAGAGTCATAACCAGAGCCTCTGTGAAAACCAACAGCATGTCAGAGGGATGGATGGATGAATGGATAGAAGAATTTATGAACGGATGATAGATGGTAGATGACAGATGGATGTTAGATGTACGAATGGATGGATGGATGGACGGACGGACGGACGGACGGACGGACGGACGGATGGATGAATGATAGAAGAATGGATGGATAATACATGATAGATAGATGTATGAATTGATGGATGGGTTGATAAATGAAGGAGATGGATGGATGGATGGATGGAAGGATAATGGATTGATGAATAAATAGGTAATAGATGGATTGTGATGGATGATAGATGAATGGATGATAGGGGATGACAGATGTATGGATGAATGATGGGTGTTCGATGTATGTACGATGGACGAATTGTGGATGGATGAATGGATGGGTGGATGAATTGATAATATATGCATGAATGCTGGATGGTCCCTGGTGGATGAATGGATGAAAGGATGTATGCAATGCTGGGTGGATGAATGGTTGAAATGGATGGATGAATGGACGCTGTTGGATGAATGGAGGGATGAATGGCGGATGGATGGATGGATGGATGATGGGGATGTACGCGCGCTGCCGGACCGGACTCACCCAGCGTCTTGACGGCGATCTGGCGCGTGAGGGGCGGCGGCAGGTTGATGCTAGACCAGGTCCACGTCCCTGGTGCGCAGCACGGCGTCGATCAGGTTGGTGTAGAAGGGCACGTTCATCTCCTGGGCCAGCTCCTCCGCCTCCTCCTGCGTGCGGCCCCACAGCGCCTTCACGGCGAAGCCCTCGTTTCTTCAGCAGCGGCACGATGACCCGGGCGGTCAGGCCGGTGCCGAACACCCCCACCCCGGGCAGCATGGCTGGGCTCGGCTCGGCTCGGCTCGGCGCGTGGCGGTGCGGGGCTCGGTGCTCAGTGTGCGGCTCCGGCTGGAGGCGGAGCGGCGGCTGCTGCTGCGGCGGCGGCGGGGAGCGTCAGGCGGGCCATCCACCTGCATTCACACCCGGGGCTTCCGCACACGCTGCCCGCATGTCCCGCCGCCGAGCCCCGCTCCGTCCGGCCCAAACGCCGCCAAACGAAATAAATAGTCACGCGACGCGAACGTTTTAGGACGAGGGTTTAACCTCAACGACCGCCCGCGCGCAGCGCCCCGCATGCCGCCTCCTCCCGCACACGCAGCCCGGCGCCGAGCGCGGAGCTCCGGCCGAGGTCCAGACTGAGGCCCGGGGAGGCGAGCGGAGCTCCGCCGCGATGAGCTGCTCGATCCCCGCAAGAGCCCGCAGCGGCGGCGCGCTGGAGTGGTGGAGGCTGCGGGGATGGTGAGAGCGCCACACACACACACACACACACACACACACACACACACACACACACACACACACACACAAACACACACAGGAAAACCCTTTCGCAATAAAACACAGGGACATAAACAGGAATAAAAAATAGAAATCAAAGTCCCATTTTGAAGTCTAAAGACTCGGTAAAATGATAAAATACTTAGCTTTTCTGTCACGTGACAATGTGTGTTCAAGGGGCCCGAGCAGAGCTGTAAGCGATCCCGAGCTCTTATTTTTAAAGGGAAACTTCCGGTCTGTTTGTAGTGTTTTCCGGTAACTTGACTCACCTCAGAGCTCGAACACCTTAACCCTTCAGCTCCTGGACTCTTTTACTGCCTTTTTCAATTCCTTCAAGGACTCAGTGAGGCTTTGATTCACTTTCCATCAACCGGAAGTCACGTGGTTTGTGGAGAACAAATTCTAACCGTTTAATACGTTTAGTTTTTTTATCTATAGAGCATCTTCCTCCTCTGACACCAGACTATAGAGCATCTTTCCTGAATGTAACTCAAACTGTATGTATTCTGTTGAGTGCTGAAATAAATGTAGAAATGGAAGGAATTCGACTGGGCAGTTTGTGTGTTCTGTTAAATGGAGAACAAAATGATGAGGAGGAAGCAGAGGAGGTCTTTCTTCTCTCACGTCTTCCCAGCTGTTCAGAGGGTTCTACTTGATATTTGATCAGTGAATGTTTCATCGGACTGATCACGGTTCAGCTGATGTTGATTCCCGTTGGAGCTTCACTCTCGTTTCAGACGATCTCCGCTGCGTCTGTTTCCACGTCGTCTCCTGAGCCGAGTCCTCATCTGCTCTCCGACCGTCTGACTGCTCTGAAGTGTTTGTCAACTGTCCTGTCAGAACGCCATAAACCCTGGACGTCCGCTCATTTCACGCATAGAGACGTCAGTGATGTTTTTCAGTGAGTCGGGCCGGGGGACGGGCCGGGGATGGGCCGGGGGACGGGCCGGGGGACCGCTAGAAGACGGGCTGGGAGATGGGCGGGGGGGGGGGGGCAGGGGAGCCAGGGACGGGCCGGTGGACCGGCAGGGGGACGGGCCCAGGACGGGCGGGGGGCAGGGGACGGGCCGGGGGGCCGGAGGACGGGCCGGGGACGGGCCGGGGACGGGGTTAATTTGTTGATTTGATCTGTGTTCCGGGACCTCTATGGGCGGATCCGGTACCTCCTTCACAGGAAAAAAAAAAAAAAAAATCAGATTAATTGCATAAAATAATAAATATATCAACATAATAATTCACAGAACAATCGTTACTAATTTCACGTTGATCAATACAATTAAAAGTAAAAATATAAAAGTCATTTAAAAGAGCTGCAGATCTGCTGACACTGAATCAAACCACCTCTGACAGAAAACTGTTTGCATCTGAGATTATTGATGAAGAGATTCAGCAAAGAACGAATCAAAACACGTCTGACAGACCGTTACGTTACTGTCATTTTAACAAAGAGGAAGGGGAACGCGACATGGCTCAAAACGAGTCCGAACAACAGCCGCAACGCTGAGCCGAAACAGGGAGGAGGAGAATGCGGACATGGCCGTGATGCCGGGTGTTTTTTATACTGTTAAATATGGTGAGAACACTGTGTCTTATCAGGCCGCCGTGCCAGACTTCAAATGATAACAGAAGATTCAAGTGATCCATTGTAAGATCCTGCAGCTCCTGCTGCGTTCAGGGACACTTCGTAAAAGTAGCTGCTGACGAGCCAGTGTCTCAATCAGCTGTTAGCTTAGCTTAGCTGTTAGCTTAGCTGTTAGCTTAGCTGTTTAGCTTAGCTGTTAGCCACCGACGAACTAGCTGGATTTGAACGATTCCTTCGTGCTCCAACATCAGTCGGCGGGACGCGATCTCAGCTCCTGAGAGGTGGAAAGAAGATTTAAACGCTGAGCGTCTGGACAGAACCGGAAAGGTTGTTATTGAGGACAGTTCAGTTCTGAGAGGACGGATCTGAGCGGCGTGGAGAGAAGACGAGGGGAGCGTTGTTCTGGTAGGTTTAGTTTCTGGGCTTAGCGTGGCTGTTCACTCTTCTGTTGGCGGTTTTATCTTCAGCTGGTTGTTCGGGATCGTCGTGTTGCTCTCAGGACTGAGGGGAGCTGCAGCTGACAGTCGCAAAAAAACCCAAACGAAAATCGGCCCGACGCCAAATCAAGTTGCGGACCCCTGAACTATAAAGATAATGATCATAAACAATCGTCAGAACATTTATACCATGGTTGATATTAGAAATGTAGGGCTGGTCAGTCCCACAGCTGGTCGCTGGGCTGCCTGTTGTTTGCAACAGCCGTTTTCTGTTTTTTTGTTTTTCAGCACCGTTTTCTGTATGCGTTCCGGTACCTTATGATTTACAAAGTTAGCACTGGCTGGGGGACACACTGGGGGACAGTATGGGGGACAGTGGGGGGGACAGTGTGGGGGACAGTGTGGGGGACGGGCCGCTGAGCCGCTGTGGCAGGACTCTGGGAGTCAGCATGAATAAAGAAATGACAAATGAACGTGTTCCGTTCCTGTTCCTCAGAGAACCAACGGAAAACCTCAGCTGTCAGCGTGAGGCAGAGCGTTCACTCTCC
>NW_021941255.1:10000-157017 GCF_902148845.1 Salarias fasciatus
CCGGTCGTGGATGAGCTGCGCCTGCAGGGAGGAGGAGGGCATGAGAGGAGGTGAGGTGGAGGTGGTAGGAGACACCGAGCAGCAATCACCCATTCAAGGTGGAGGAAAAGTGAAGGAAACACGGTGAGGAGGAGGGATGCACCGACACCGACAGTCCAGAGGACGAGACGCCAATGAGTCCCGATTCAGCAAGTCAACAAAGTGAGACGGTGCTCAGTAGCTTAACCACCGCTCTACGGTATCGGTAAGTTGTTGAAGGACTGGTTCCGGTCTGTAACGGTATCGGTTTCATCCTGAGGTTCCAGACAACACCAGAGACCAAGACTGAACAAGCTTCCTCTGGAAAGTTCGGTTGGTTCAGAGGCTGAAGCGAAGCAGCTGAAGCAGAGCTGGTGTGAGTCTCAGCGTTCATTTCTCCATCAGCTGCTGCTACGTCACCAGCAGCGGCTCTCCACCTGCAGTGATGGAGGAGTCGAACACGGCGCCACATGCCGGACTCCTCAAGGGGGTTTCAGGGTGGGGACACGTCAACACGGGGGGACCACAGGGGACAACAGAGAGGAGACAGAACTGACCAGGGGGTCAATTCCTCCAACAGGTTCTGAGACAGTCCTGTCCACGCTACTGTGATGGGGGTGATGGAGGTGATGGGAGGTGATGGAGGTGACGCTGCAGTCCGGGGTGGCTGGTGTTCACAAAGCAGCTCCCTAAACCTCTATCAGTGGGTTTCAGGGAAACCTTTAAGCAGATTTCAGGGTACCTTCACCGGATGTTTAGGGTACCTTTAGAAGTATTTCAAGGTACCTTTAGCAGATTTCAGTGTAATTTTAGCAGATTTCTAGGTACCTTTAGCAGATTCAGGGTAGCTTTAGCGGATTTCAGGGTATTTAGTGGATTTCAGGGTACCTTTAGCAGATTTCCAGGTAATTTTAGCAGATTTCAGGGTATCTTGGCAGATTTCTAGGTGCCTTTGGCAGATTTCACAGTATCTTTAGTGGATTTCAGGGTAATTTTAGCAGATTTTCAGGGTAATTTTAGCAGATTTCAAGGTAATTTTTAGCAGATTTCAGGGTAATCTTGGCAGATTTCTAGGTGCCTTTGGCAGATTTCAGGGTAATTTTAGCAGATTTCAGGGTAATTTTAGCAGATTTCTAGGTGCCTTTGGCAGATTTCAGGGTAATTTTAGCAGATTTCAGGGTAATTTTTAGCAGATTTCTAGGTGCCTTTAGCAGATTTCAGGGTACCTTTAGCAGATTTCAGGGTACCTTTAGCAGATTTCAGGGTACCTTTAGTAGATTTCTAGGTGCCTTTAGCAGATTTCAGGGTATTTTAGCGGATTCAGGGTACCTTTAGAAGGTTTCAGGGACCCTTTAACAGATTTCATGGTACTTTCAGTGGATTTTAGGGTACCTTCAGTGGATTACAAAGTTCTTTCAGTGGATTGTAAAGTTCTTTTAGTGGATTTGTTTCATGATGTCCAGATCAAAGACAATGTTTAAATGATTCTTGTACTTTGCTCCAGTAACGTATCTCCTGACTGATCCGTCTGACGGGGTTGGGGTTCGAGGCCCAGTGCTTCCAGAATGTGTCAATTTCACTGGTTTTGCTGATTCTTCAAATATAATCCCTCTAAACCCAGTAAGTCTCTTCGGGAGAAGTGAAGACATCTGTCCCTCATCATGAAGACCAACATCTCTGGACCCCGTGGAGATGTGGAGCCTCAGGTTTTCTGACAGAGCGAGGAAACCTGATCGATCAGAGTACTCGGTCTGGAGCAGAGCTTTGTGAAGACGTACACCGGGGGTGGAGGTGGAGGCGGGAGGCGGTGGCGGGTTGGAGGGTGGTCAGGGTCTACCTCGTCCTCCTGCGTGTCCTCCATCTGCGAGGACTGGCGGCTGAGCTCGGCGCCCTGATCGGCGCCCTGGTTCTTCCTCCGGATGGAGTTACGAGACTCGTCAGTGATACTCTGAATCTGAGAGGCAGCGGCCGAGCGACAGGACACACCGTCACACACTGCTGCAGTGTGTGTGTGTGTGTGTGTGTGTGTGTGTGTGTGTGTGTGTGTGTGTGTGTTAGTACAGAAACACTAGCAGGGCAATGCTGAGCAGGAAGAGTGAAGCTCAAGCTTTCATACTGAATCAGCAAAGAAGAGCTGAAACACACGCACAAGCGCGCACGCACACACCTCTCCTCGCGCACGCACACACACTCGCGCACGCACACACACACACCCTACCTCTCTCTCCCGCTCCGTCCTGGACAGCTGCATCTGCTTCAGCATCTGCGACCGCTGCTCCATCACCAGCGTCTTCTCGTAGGGTGAAGGCCGAGATGTCGGTTATCGTGCTGAGGACGACACGGACGGCAGAGCGCGGTCAGCGAGCGCGTCGCTCACACGCACACGCACACGCACACGCACGCCGTGACGTGCACTCTGAGGCCTCACCATCTCCACCACCTCCACCTCCGCGTCCCAGCCGCAGGTGGTACAGGAACATCTGCAGGTCTCGCTTCATCTGGATGCTGTTGTCGTCCATCTGGGGCCACGGTGAAGATCGCATCTTACACTTCCTCCACACCTGGAGGGACGGGGTGGCGGAGGGAGGGGGTGAGAGAGGGCAGCAGGGTGGAGGAGGGAGGGGTGAGAGAGGGCAGCAGGGTGGAGGAGGTGGAGACAGCCAGACTGACCTTGTGCTGCCGCAGCAGGAAGGGCAGCAGCATCAGCATGCCTCCGTCATGCACCACCCACCACACGTCGATGGTGCCCTCGCCCAGCCGGTCCCTGGTTGGTGGGGAAGCTGTCCACGTTCTTGGCCACCAGCAGGGCGTGGTGGGCCGCCGTGGTCTCCCGCACCGTCTCTGGACCGCCAGAGCAAAGCAGACGTTAGCGAGCGGGGCCGCGGCGGGCGGAGGCCTCGGTCCGGGCGCCGCGTACCGATGAAGTTCTTCCAGGACTGCGGTCGTTGGACTGCTTCCAGGTGCCGGGCCAGGCCATCAGCACCGTGTTGTGCTTCATGCCGCCCAGGCCGGCCGACTGGATGAGGTGGGACACGCCGTCCCGCAGGTTGGACGAGATCACCACGTGGCAGAAGCCCTTGGTGCGCTCCGCCGCCATGGCCGCCTTGATGTTCTGCGGGAGGAGGAGAGGTTACCGTGGCGACGCGCCGAGGCAGGACAATCCCCACCGATGGACTCAAACAATAACGTTTAATCTGAAACGCTGCTTCTGTGCGGCAGAGCAAACTAATCCTGATTAAGAGGCTTCTGGGGACAGTGAGACCAGGCTGCAGGACCGGAGGCGGCCAGCAGGGTGGCAGCGTCTCTTCGGGGGTCGGCTGGTCGGTACCTGCTCGGCCTTCTGGCCTCCGTGTCCTTGGTGAGGTAGGTTCCTTCCAGAACGTTCCCCACGATGGTCCAGGCCCTTCCCCGCCTTCAGCTGGGTGGTGAGGGACAGCAGGCGGGGGTGTTTGACGGCCTGGTCCGAGTCCACGTTCAGGAGGACCAGCAGCTGAGGCCTGGACCGCGGAGAGACGAGAACCCGGCGGTCAGACGGCGAGCGAGAGCACGGTGGACGGGACCGGTCACGGCGGCGGCTCGGAGGACGTCCTCACGGCAACTTATTACAAGAGTCAAGGTGGTTGAGACAGTCTCAGACAGAGGGACAGACAGAGGGACAGGCAGGAGCGTCTGGACGGACAGAGGAGCGAAGCGTCTTTAGCTTTTGGACAGGTCGTCTCCAAGGTCGTCCAGCGCGGCTTAGCAGCCTTTTCTGCCAGATTACGGAGGGAACCGGGAGATTAATCAAATTCACCCTGTGAGTCTATTCCTGGCTCTATTGTCCGGCGCCGCGGTGACAGGTGGTACACACACACACACACACACACACACACACACACACTGACACGCACACACACACACACACAGACACACACAGACACACACAGACACACACACACACAGACACACACACACACACACAGACACACACAGACACACACACACACACACACACACACACACACACACAGACACACACAGACACACACAGACACACACACACACACACACACACACACACACACACACACACACACACACAGACACACACACACAGACACACACAGACACACACAGACACACACACACACACAGCACCTCCAGTTCTTGGTGTGCGGCGGAGCGTCCTCCAGGCGGATCAGGGCGTAGCGGGCTGCGTTCAGAGAAAGACCCCGGATCCCGTCTCCCCACTCCTTCTCCGCCCTGCGGGGGGAGACGACAGACCGTCCAGGGGTGAGACGAGGTGGAGGGCGGGCGGTGCGGCGGTGCGGCGGTGCGGCGGGCGCCGGCGAGCTCACCCTCGGTACTCGATGTACTTGTAGATGCACCCGGCGATGACCATGGCCACGATGGCGTAGTACCAGGACGAGATGAACATGAGGGCCAGACACAGGCTCATTCCCAGGAAGGACAGCGCCCTGCGGGACAGACGCAGCGGTCAGACTCCGGCGGCGGCGGCGGCGCCTCCGGCCGGACTCCACCCACCAGTGGTAGTACTTGAAGCGGGGCCGCCAGTTGGGGGTCCGCAGCAGCGTCTGCACGGCGCAGGCCAGGTTGACGAACAGGTAGCACATGAGGAAGAACCTGCGGGAACACAGCAGGCGTCCCGTCAGTCACAGCCGCGGGGACGGCGGGGGGACCGGCGGACGGACACCGACATGGACAGGATGGGCGCCACGGCGTCCAGCGAGGCGATCAGGATCCCGATCTCACAGATCCCGGCGGTCAGCAGCAGGGCCCAGGTGGGCTCCCCGTTGGCCTTCCCGTGGCCGAAGACCTGCCGGAGGACAGGAGACGTGAGTGGAGGGTGGGGACAGGAGACGGGACAGGGAGAGGACAGGGACGAAGTGGGGAGGGGACAAGATGAGGAGGACAGGAAGGGGAGCGTGATGGGGATCAGCACAGGAACCGGGCCACAGACCGGGACCACAACGGGGAGCAGGGACAGGAACCAGAAAGGGGACTGGAACGGGGACAGGCCTGTGGGACGGGGGACCAGCCTGACCTGCAGGAAGGGCACGATGCCGTCCCGGGCGATGGCCTGCAGCAGGCGGGGGGCGCCGGTCAGGCTCTGCAGGCCGGCGCCGCAGCACGAGAAGAAGGAGCCGATCACGATCACCCACGGCGACGGCCACGACAACGTCCCGATGACCAGGTTCCCCTTCACCGAGTCCCCGAACCTGCAGCCGGGGGCCAGAACCAGAACCAGGATCAGAACTAGACCAGCTGGAGGCCTCCGACAGATTCTAAGAAAATCAACATTTTCAGGCAAAATACAGGAAACAGAAACAACACCGTTCTCAGTGTCAACACTGTTCTCAAAACGTCGCCTTGTAAACTAAACTTACTGAAACAGAAATGATGCATTTTCATTTGAAACGTCGTGTGAACAAGTTCTGGGTCGTTTTTGGTCCTTTTTCACCAAACTGAAGTCAGAAAATGAGGATTTCTTCTTGTTTATCACAGCAGACGGACTGCTCTACAGCAGGAACATCTGCTGAGGGAGCGACAGACGCTACAGACACGTTGACCTTCACAGCGAGCAGAGCAGGTGTTGGACTCTCACTTGTCTCGCAGCAGGACGCCCTCGATGCAGGCGCCGAACAGGACCACACAGGTAACGTCTGGCAGGAAGCTTCAGGAAAAACAGAACGCTCGCCACCGGACAGAATCCGGACCGCAGGTCAGTGTCCGTCACTCTGAAGGATACAGATGAATGAAGTGGTGGCGATAGCCAGGATGGTCCCGATGGGGATGGACTTCTGGGCGTCCCTCAGGTCTCCAGACCGGTTCGATCCGGCCATGATTCCTGAAAGACCAAAGATCTGACATCAGACCGACTGACACACGAGGCGAGACCATCACCAGGTTCTCGCTCCCGCGACGAACCGCTAACACTGTTTTAAAGGACGAGCGCTAACCTTTAGCTGCTAACCGATACCAGGACTAACTGATGGTATCAGTGCAGCCCTGCTTGGCACCGTTAGCGGCGTGCTAGCATGCTAGCATGACTCACCGGTGACGGAGGGGAAGTAGATGCCCACCAGCAGCGTGAAGAAGGTGGTGATGTCGTTGACCACGTAGGGCATGTAGATGTCCTGAGCCGGGTCGCTGCCGCCCACGGACTCCAGCTTCGGGTTCTCCACCAGCATGGCCAGGGGTCCGTACTGGGACCACATGTTTTCTGTGGCACGGAGCAGACGACATGTTTACACGTCACAGCCAATCACAGAGCAGCTGGTGAGAAGGTGGTGACCTGAAGCGGATCTGAGCCAATAACATCAAACTGGAGGGACCGGGAGTATGGACGGTACGGTCAGCTCTGAAGCTCAGCGGGACACGTCTGTCCTGGACCCGAGGGTCTGGGCGGCGCTCTGACCTGACACGACCCCGCTGGTCAGCCCGGGGATGCCCTGCACCAGCGTCACGTTGTTGTTCATGAAGTACTCGTTGCAGGAGGCGTTGAGCTCGGGCCCCTTGCAGAACAGCGTCCACAGCCTGGTGGTGGTCGTCACGTTGTCCACGGTCTCCGTCTTCAGACACTTGTCGAAGTCGTGGTTCTGCAGCGTTCGATTCCCGAGCATGCAAACGCTGTGTGGAAGAGGACAGGGGGGCCCGTTGACGAGGGAACCACTTCCTGCGGACTCTCAGGACCAGGTCTGGTGAGGGACTCACGGGAAGTCTGGCGGCTCGAAGATGGTTTTGATGACTCCGGCGTAGATGGCGAGGATGGACAGGATGACGCAGGCCGAAGACCAGCGCCAGCTTATTGACGTACTTGACCCCGACGAAGACCACCACGGCCATGAGCGCCAGGCAGCAGGTCCCGTAGACCGCGCATGTTGTTGAGCATGGCGGCCACCTCGTCCTCCTTCCTCTCGGCCACGAAGATGGCCGGCTTAGGCACGATGTAGGTCTGAGAGACACGGAAACGGCGATGGAGAACCGGTCTGATCCCACCTGAGGCCCGGGAGTCGGCGGGACCGGCTCCACTCACCAGCAGGATCTCGTGGTACCCAAGATGTACATGGAACCGGCGAAGGTGGTGCCCAGGTAGAAGCAGAGGCCCACGGCGCCGCCGAACTCCGGACCCAGAGACCTGGAGATCATGTATACGAGCCGCCGGCTGCAGAAAGCCACAGAGAACCCGCGTCACGTCAGAAGCTCCGCCTCTTGTCACGGTGCCGGAGGGGCGGGATCGTACCTGGAACCACGCCGTTGGTGGCGATGGCGCTCATGGAAATGGCCGTCAGCATCGTCTGTGCAGAGAGAGAGACTGATCAGCGCCGGCATGGGATTCTACTGACTTCATGTTTTCCCAAAGTAAGTGACCGTCAGAGGATTAAAGACTTTAACGCGGTGGATCGCGGCTTAGCCTCCCGTCTCTGGATCGGTAATGGGAGACGTGAAATCGGTCGTTGCGGCGCGGACACTTCCATCAGCCCGGACCTAAAGGGGGGTCTGATAAGGCGGGACGGACGAGACGGAAAACCTGTGGACGGCGCGAGGGAGTGTGAAGGACGCGAGCAGGATGTGATCAGGATAATCCTACTACCGCTCCAGCAAAAGCCAATTAGCCGACAGTTTTACCTCCGAAACGCCCGGCGTCTGCACGGCCGCGGCGCACGGAAAGGCACAGGCGTGAAGGAGGGTCCGGACCGACGGCCTTTACCGGCGAGCAGCGCGGCGGATTAACCTGCTAATCTGAAGGCGTGAAACCAGCACCACAGAAATATTCTAAATCCTGTTGAGGAGGATTATTTCAATGCAGGAAAATGTGAAAGCCAACGTCAAAACACACACAAAGACTTCCTGTCTGAGATATGCGCCCAAAACGATCTCCGTCATTTACCCTGATAACGAGGTTCTCACAATGTCCTCTAAAGTGTGTTTACCAACTAACAGCTGAGGGACGCGACTGGCTAGGCTAACAGGCTAATAGCCGACCGGCTCGCTAGATTCCTGTGTACTTCCTGAGGTTTTGCGCCTTCCTGCAGAACCAGACCGACGCTCGTCCTGATTCCAGCTGACAGAGTGGAAATGATGCTTCTTCCCTGATTCAGTTTCTCAATGTTTCTGTGGTTTATCGAGTCGATTTCAGCTCTTCGATTCTGCTGATCTTTATGTTTTCTACTTCACTTTAGCACCAGATCAGGTGATGTTCTTAATGTTCTTAATCCTTATTTTGTGATTTCTTCCATTTATATTTAACTTGAAGAAAAAGCAAGGCCATTTTGACTGGACTGTCTCTTTTTAATTTGATTATTGAGTTTGAGAATCGTTGGACTTTAACACATGTTCTGTGTGTTGTGGGCTTCTGGAATGATTTTAACAGTTTTCAAACTTGGTTGAGTTCTTCCTCGGTTTGGGTCCAGTTCTCTAATAAAAGTTTAAAAGGAGCAGCCCTGCAGTAATACGTTGGACGGCTCCTGATTGAAGATCCACCGTTTGACCAATTCTCCAAACTACATTCCCGTGATTCCCCGAGTCCGGAGGATAATCTGGACAGGGCTGGGCTCAGAGGCGGTGGAACAGGAGAAAGTCTGGATCCACAGGAACACGAGCCTCTCCGAGTGGAACATGGGCGTTAATCATGGGCCGCAGTGAGAGGTATTTAACCTCCAGGTTTTATTTGTACTCTCCCTGATGACGCCGGAATAATCCGCCGGGCTGGCGGCAGAGCGGCGGCGTTCCCTATGTTTCTGACAGGATGCAGATGGAGGGATTACATTACCATTAGCGCTGCAGGCCGGAGGAAATGGACAGTCGCAGCAGAGATCAGCGGTCAGAGCGGACGGCGGCCGGGCGTTCGGACCGGTCCGCCATTAAAACGCCAACATCTGCCGCAGCGTGAGGACGGGACTCACACTCGTTCTTCCTGCTGCATTACCGAGCCGGGATGTACGAGAGTCGCTCTTACATAAGCCGAGCGTCACGGCTCTAATGACTTAAAGACTAAATCCCCCGAGAAAGGACAAATAATAACCGCGCAGAGTCGGAGCGCCGGCCGTCCGCCCTGGACGGCGAGGTACTCACGCACGAGCAGCACAGGCCCACGATGGCCAGAGACTCCAGGATGCCGGCGGTGCCCACGATCCAGGTGAGGCGCAGGAACAGGATGACGCCCAGGAGTTCTGCAGGGCACGGCAGGTAGACGCCCATGAAGGTCCCCATCTGAGGGCTCTGGAGACGAGAGACCACGTCAGACACTTCCTGTTTCCCGCCACACCTCATCAAGCTGTCCGGGTCTCAGTTCCTTCAGGAAGCCTAACGCCGAAACCAGGAACCTCAGACCAGAAACGTTTAGAGTCTGGGTTTGGGTTTTTAAAAGGTCCCGGTTTGGATTTAAGACTCTGAGTCTTCAATCACACAACTTCAACTGAAAGCATCGTTCTGGTACTTCAGCTTCAGGAAAGCTTGCGTTTGCACGGTAAACCTAATTATACCTAGAAAAGAGGGCAGTTTCCATGTTGGCCACTAGTTGGTGCTGTTACATTATGTTACATTAACATAACAGACTGCCACCCTAAACCACCAAGTCCAGGAGAATCTGGACCGGGAACCAGGACACTCTGGGGGAAAACACTGTTCTTGTCTCTGCTGTGGCAGTCGTGCACATGTGCAGCAGCAGCGTTGTTTTAATAAAGAACTGCGTTTTCCGAATCGGACTGGGAGCAGGATCCAGACGTCTGCCGTCTCAGGATTTCTGCTGAATGAGTCCAGGACTCCCTGGTAGGCCTGAAGACCCACGTCTCTTTAAAGACTTCAGTTCCTGAGGTCCTCATCACTCGAAACGTTGACGTCCTCCCCCTGCAGGAGATGCCTGCTGCTCTGAAGGAACACCGACACTCGGCCGCATGCTGGGAGTCACGCCGTGCAGCAGCGGCCGGCGTTGTTTTCCTGAATCGGACGAGTCCCTCACACGTCGGCAGGTCAACGACCCCGTTGCGTAACGCCGGCTCAGCGCAGTCCAGAGCCCGCAGGGCCGGCGCTCCGCCTCACCTTGACGGCCTTCTTCTTGGGGCCCTCGTCGTCGTCGGCCTCCTCGTGCTCCTGGGCGCCCTGCGTCAGGTTGGTGTAGTTGGCCAGTTTGTTGAGGAGGGACGACACCATGGGGTTGCTGTCCATCTCCTCCTGCAACGGACGAGACGAGACGGGGCGTGAGTCGGGACGGGGACTCGGACCCGGAACCCTGCGGGGTGATTCTGACCCGCCCCGCCCGCCGCTGCACGCTCACCTCGAACAGCGCCATGTTGGTGCCATCGTAGCTGTTGCCCTTGTCGTTGTCGGTGTTGTTGATGAAGGGACTGTTTCTCCTTCGGACGCCGTCACCTGCCGACACAAGCAGAGCGGTCGGTGAACGTCACGGACGGAACGCTCGGCGCCGCCGCCGGCCACAGATTCAACCAACGCCACGTTCCTGCAGCTGCCGAGCCTGAACCGAGTCTCAAAGACACGGTTTAATAATTCAGGGATCACGATTATGAACTTCTAGAAGTGAATAATTCATCCCCACAGCGGATAAGGAAAACGGATCCTCGCCACGAGTGAGTGGCCAAAAACAAAAGCTGTGAAAGAATCAATATTTCAGCTCAATGAATACTTAAAGGTCTGCAGCAGAACCGAAACAGGAACAGAACCGTCCCCTAACCTCCAACCTTCACAAGCAGCACCTCCAGAGACGTTCTCAGAATCAGAAGGCCGAGATT
Organism: Salarias fasciatus; assembly: GCF_902148845.1. Lineage (NCBI taxonomy): Eukaryota > Metazoa > Chordata > Actinopteri > Blenniiformes > Blenniidae > Salarias > Salarias fasciatus. Next base: position 20,767 of record NW_021941255.1, read on the forward strand.
CATCTGATAGTTTAGAGACCTCATGCTTTCTGGGTCGAGATAAATAACTTTGATGGGAAAACATTTATCACCAGAAAATATCCCGACGGTTCGGCGTGGAGAACCGAAAACAACCGCAGTGAAGCAGCAGGGAGAAAGAAGAAGCCGACGGAGAAGCAAAGAGTCTTAAGAACCTCGGAGGACGATCAGGAGAAGAAAACAGGTACTGAAACTGTGAACCTGAACTCAGAAGGGTTTGAGCAAGAAGATCGGGTCCTGGATCCAACCGGATCGGGTCAGTAAGTTCACACCACTGGGGGGCAATCTGACAGACCAGCAACACTTTGAGCAGAAATGAACTAAGAATGCACAACATTCACTAAACACACGGATCTTTCAGCTTCTCTTCTTCTTTCTACTGTTTCTTGGTAAAATAGTCCTACATACGTCTCATTAAAGCACGGAGAACTTCTCTTTGCTTTAGGATGTTGAGATTTGGGCGAAGCCCCCAGAAAAACCACGTCTCCCTCGTCCTCTTGAGTCTTCAAAGCTTGTTTACAGGGATGTTTAGAGACTGGATCAGGACTCAGAGCCGTCCTGCTCTGGACATCAGCAGAGGACAAGTCACCGAGTCGCCCAGGGACCCTGGAAGAAACCTCCACAGGCAACAGCTCAGCTCTCACACTTCTAATGAGAATCATCTTCGGTTATATTCCCTCCGCCCGTCCCTCAGTCCGTCCCTCAGTCCGTCCCTCAGGGTCCGTCCCTCCCTTTGGACCCCCTCCCAGTCCTTGATGTCCCTTCATGGCATGAATTATAACAGAACGCAAACCATCAGCATTCACTCACAAAAGTTAAAAAGTAAGTTCAGGGGCGGCGCCACAGCGGTAAGGGGGGCGGGGCCACTCGCGGGACAGCGGTAAGGGGGCGGGGCCACTCGCGGGACAGCGGTAAGGGGCGGGGCCACTCGCGGGACAGCGGTAAGGGGGGCGGGGCCACTCGCGGACAGCGGTAAGGGGGCGGGGGTCCTTTGTTGCAACCCTTCAAATAAAGGCTCATGAGCTAAAATTTTCCAAGTCAAATATAGTCCTCCTGGACGGTCTAATGTTAGGGGCGGGACAAAGACGCCTCCACCCGCCCCCACCCTCTGGTTCCGACACCCATCCTGTCTAGTTTCAGAGTCGACAGTCCTAATACTTCCGTTCATAGTGTTGTTCTCTGCAGAGTGAAGGTTTTTCCACTACAGACACAGCAGCTCCCACTACTGGCCAACATGAGAACTACACCGTTTTATCGTCGCTGTGTGAACGTGACGCGTTGCTGAAACGAAAAAGCTGAATCGTTTTCAGTAGAAACTGGTTCTGAAACTCTCCTGACAGCCGCTTCTTTTCGGCGCAGCAGCCGATTCGAGTCGTCTGGAGGAAGAACATTCCAGCACCAAAACTGTGAAACCCGCAGACCCCGGCCGACGCGCCGCTGCACCAGAGGCGCGGCTCGAGGAGAAGCCAGCGGCAGCGCCACAGATGTTCCGGACCGACGCCAACTTCAGGAAAAACCTCAGCTGGGAGGGGTCTCCAGTCAGGATGCACCGGTTCGAGTCCCAACCCGAGCCTAGAGTCCTGTGGTGGAGCGCAGCCGGATCGATTACTGCATCGGCTAGTCGACCAATTCAATCAATTCCAGAGACGTCTGAGCACAAACACACCCAGCGGGAGTTTCCCTCGACCCGCCGCCTCGCGCAGCCACGGCCCGGCCCGGCGGCGGCGGCGGCGGCTCTGAACTCTGCCTCCGTTAGGATTTCAGGGGAACTTTTACTGCCGTGATCCAGCTGCAGCGGGAATAAGAGGCTTGCTCTGCGGCTTAGGCCGGGCGTTAATCACAGAGAAAGTCACTGCGCCCTTGTAGAGCGACGCCGCTCGTTAAAACCAGGCCCGAGAGCGGGCGGAGGATGGGTGGGGCGGAGGGTGGGGGTACAGGTGGAACACGGCGTTTAAAGGCGTGGAGATGACATGTAAGACCATGTCCGTGCAGAAGCGCCGGCCGCCGGCTCGGCTCGGCGCCGCACGCCAACACGGCAGGTAAATCCCCTCTGAGCGCAGCGGCACGGCTAAAAACCGAGCCGCGGCGTCCGATTTTAGACGGCCGCCGCAAATAGCACGGCTTAGACGTCAGTCAGGAAGCAGCGGAGCGGCTCTCGCACGCTTTCCACTGCACCTCAGGCAGGTGGAGCCGAGCCAGGTTACTGCAAACCTCAGACCAGACCAGACCAGACCAGACCAGACCAGACCAGGTCACCACTAACCAGCAAAATAACCAGAACCGGGAAACGCCAGGCCAGCTTCTTCTCCCAGGAAACCAGAGTCTCTGGAGGCTTCAGACACTCCGGACAATAGAGATGAATGAATTAGACTTCACTGACGAACACAAAGTTCCTCTTTCACTTATCACCGAGAGATCGAGCTCCGTCATGAAGAAATCGACTGAATGTGACATTTACAAAAAAATTTATTTTTGTTTCCCATCAAATTACTGAGAAAAGGAGAAGTGAAAGAACAGAGAGAGAGGAGAGGAGAGAGAGAGAGAGAGAGGAGAGAGAGAGAGAGAGAGATAGACAGAGAGAGAGAGAGAGAGAGAGACAGAGATAGAGGAGAGAGAGAGAGAGAGAGAGAGAGAGAGAGAGAGAAGAGAAGAGAGAGAAGAGAGAGAGAACAGAGAGAGGAGAGGAGAGAGAGAGAGAACACAGAACCGCTGCAGCGTCAGATTAGAACAGCGGAACCAGACCTGGCTGCTTAACAGAGAGCGGCGCTAGCAGATGATGCTAACGGCTAACGGCGACTGAAAGCTCCTGCCAGGTGGAAAAATAGGGCCGGCGGTTTGGTGGGCGGCTCCAAACTGCAGCGTCACGAAATCCCGCGGTGACCGAAGGTTGCCCCGCCGCTCGCCCCAAAACGCCAACCCAGGAAGAGAAGCGCTCCAGATGGTCTGCAGATCCACAAAATGAAGGTTCAGAGACAAACGAGCCGGAGGGCGCTGTGTGGTGTGTGTGTGTGTGTGTGTGGTGTGTGTGTGTGTGTGTGTGTGTGTGTGTGTGTGTGTGTGTGTGGCCCTCCTGGGACCTGGTCCAGATTCCGGTACAGTAGCAGTGATGGACCCTGCCTACTGAGCAGATGTTGGCCTCTGGACGCCGCTCTGCTCGCTCTGCCTCCTCAGGTCGCCCCGTCGGCGAGGAACGCCGCCGCCGCGGTTCACCACACGCCGCCGCCTTCGTGACGCCGCGACACCACAACCTGCGCACAGCAGCATTCTGAAACCGACAGCCGTTTCCATGGGACAGCAGGAACACCGAAACGAGTTGCAGGACCGGTGAGCGGCGCTTCACCGTCACCAAGGAGACCGAAGTGTTTCCAAAAGGTTCCCAGCGATAAGAGCAGGTGAGGAATTCAGAAAGAAGCCAATAAAAACGCTTTGACGGTCCCAAAATCGGCGGTTTTCTCTCGTCTCCATGACGACGCGGCCTCAGCGTTCCCGTGGAAAACGGGCTGAACGCTGTGATGCAGGAGAAACCATCCTTGCTTCTTACCCATAAGGCTTTGCAGGGAGCGACCCTCATCTGATTTCTAGTCGTCGACACAGCAGCAGCTCCGAGAAGCAGAGGATGATGGGAAAGATCCCCGCTTCCAGGAAGAGACGGGTCTGATTTAGACTGCAAGTCCAGCTAATCTGGCTCCAGGTAAACTCAAGCAGCCACAGAGCAACGCACCGACCAGTAACCACGGTAACCACGGTAACAGCAGCAACCACCAATAACCAGCAGCACCAGCAGTAACCACGGGACAGAGCGGTGAGACGGAGACGTCCCGACTCCCCAAACTGTCCACTAACTGATCACTCGACTCCGACACCACTGCTCCTGTCAGCTGGTTGACCCTTGACCTTGAACCCCAGACGATGCTCCCTGACCCTGGAACGGATAAGCCTATGAGACCCCCCACTGACCCCCCCACTCTGAGTGAGGTGTGTGTCGCTGGAAATGAAGAGGAGGTTTATAAACATCTGTCCAGGACACACACACACACACACACACACACACACCCACACACACACACCACGACGGTGTCCAACATGTGGCCCCAGAGTCCTCCTCGTTTCCCTGAACCACATTCACACACGTTCAGGAGAAAATGCAGAGTTTGAGTTTTGAGTTTCCGTTTCAGTTGGACTGAAACGCTGAGAACCGTGTGGAGACAACGACACACTGGAGACACTCGCCAAGGGAGAACATGGAGAACAACGCAACAAACACTGTTCTGATTGGCCGTCTGCCGAGCATGAGCACAACTACTGTTTACTATGGCTGTAGAGCACAGGACCAGACCAGGACCAGGACCAGGACCAGGACCAGGGTTAAAACCAGGAGCAGGACCAGGGTTAAAACCAGGACCAGGACCAGCCAGGAGCAGGACCAGGAGCAGGACCAGGGTTAAAACCAGGACCAGGACCAGGACAGGACCAGACCAGGACCAGGGTTAAAACCAGGACCAGGACCAGGAGCAGGACCAGGACCAGGACCAGGGTTAAAACCAGGACCAGACCAGGACCAGGACCAGGTTAAAACCAGGACCAGGACCAGGACCAGGAGCAGGACCAGGAGCAGGACCAGGAGCAGGACCAGGAGCAGGACCAGGAGCACCAGGGTTAAACCAGGACCAGGAGCAGGACCGGAGCAGGACCAGGGTTAAAACCAGGACCAGGACCAGGTTAAAACCAGGACCAGGAGCAGACTGTCCACCGTCTACAAGATGATGGAGCTGGCTGCTTTCATAAAGTTCCACTCTGTGAGTCGTCCTCAAAAGCTGCGCCGTCACTTTGGCCCAGTGGAGGTCAAACATTTTCCAAAATAAAACTCAACGCACCCTTTCAAATAAAGCTGTTAACCCCCTCTTTGGCCCCTGAGGGACCCGGACCCCCTGAGGGACCCGGACCCCCTGAGGGACCCGGACCCCCGGAACGCGACCGAAGCTCTGGGCTTTGAGCGGGCTGAACCGTCGCCGTGGAAACGAGCCCTGCAGGTACAGCAGTGTACCGAGAGCTCTGCCGGTCCCGCCGTCTGGCTCAAGGACAGACGGGACGGAGCGTCTCCCGCGTCCCGATGAGGACGGCGGTCCTGCTGACGCTGACGAACGAGCGCCGCACACCTGGTCCCCGGCTGCACCCCCCGCCCCTGCTGCTGGCGTTCTGCCGACGGCGCCGGTCTCAGGCGGTTCCGCCGCTCGTTCAGGGGAGAGGGAATCCAGCCTGCAGCTCGTCTTATTCTGACCAGCTTTCATTCTAAAAGGGAAAAGCGGCAGAACTGCTGCCGCAGCGCCGCGTCCAAAACTCCCCCGACCCTCCGCCCCGACCTCCACCCCCGACCCCCATCCCGACCTCCACCCTGACCCCCATCCGACCCCGACCACTGTCCTGACCTCCGCCTTTTATTCAGGACAGTAGAGAAACAGTGAGACGTCCAGACGGGGACGAGCCGGCTGACGGACGTCCCCGTCCTGGGACCAGATCTGCAGTTCAGATTCATGACTGGACGGAGAGTTCTGGTTTTTCCAGAGCAGCGCCGGTTCTGATTGTCCGGCTGCCGATTGGCCGAGAGCTCTGGCGGGAGAGCGAGGGAGAGCGAGGGAGCGCGGGATGCCCGGTGAGGGAACGGTAGCGATAAAAGCAAGGCGTCCTATTTATACCCGGTAAGCCGCTCGCCGCGGCGCCGTAAGCTGCATTAACGCTGCCGGTGTCGGCGCCGCACGGCCCGCTCAGAGCCCGGGACCCGGAACCTGACCGGAACCCCCGTCCCCCCACTGAGCAGGACTCCCAGCACCACAACCTCGACAGCCGACAGAACCGGCAACAACCAGACAAACCCCGGAACCCCCCCAGAACCGTCCAGCCCGGACCGGTCCCCCACGGCGCCGAGTCCGCCCCGGCCCGGGGAAACTCACCCTTCCGTCGAGAGCCGCCCCGCTGCTCCATCCTGAGGCGGGCCAGAGGGGGGCGGAGGGCGGGGTCCTGGCGGGTCCTGGCAGGGCGGGGGTCCTGGCAGGGGCGGGGTCCTGGCAGCGGTCCCTGAGGAGCTCCGGCCGACCGGTCCGGTCCGAGCAGAGAGACGACTGCCGGCGAGGAGCCGCGGTCAGGAATGCTGCTGCGCTCTGGATAACGTGAGGATCAGCTATTTCTGTGGTGTGTGTGGTGTGTGTGTGTGTGTGTGTGTGTGTGTGGTGTGTGTGTGTGTGTGTGTAAAGTGGCCTGTGACGACGATGTCAGCGACATCAGCCACGCATCACCAAGCACACTCACCCTCCCATCGATAGACCTGCACACACACACATAAACGTGTGTGTGTGTGTGTGTGTGTGTGTGTGTGTGTGTGTGGAGAGACGGTGCACGCGGCATAAAGGGGAGGAGCAGACGAGGCGGGAGGCAGACCGTGGGAGTTACAGAACAGGAGCTTCAGCTTCACTTCATTAGAGGAAAGAAGTGTTTTTACGAAGGTGATCAATTTGTTTTGCAAATTAGAAAATTAAAAAAAAAAAAATATTGAAAGAGTTTAAAATCAGTTTCAGTCAAATATCTTTTTGAAATTCCCAAAAAATAAATTCGGAAAATGTTGAAACTTTTTTGTAAGTCAGGAAAAAAAATGAGCTGAAAAAATTGTTGAATATAAAAAGTTTTTTCCTAAAACAACAAATTTAAATTATCTACATAAATTAAAGAAACTTTAAAATCACTAGATTGTTTTTTCTTTAATGAAAATGTCGAAATGGAAAATAAATATGAATATTTCTTGGATTTATTTCTATTTGGGAGAAGATTTCAAGAAATTTAATTAAACCTGAAAAACGGGTTTAGGGAGAATATTTCTTCTGGACGTAAAATTTACTTCAGTAAATTGTAATTTGTGTTTTACAAAATAAAACGAAGCGGGAAAAAAATCTTTCTGGTTGAAATAAAGAGATTTCAGATAATAGCTGGGGCGTGGAGACTCGTTTCAGACTGAAACTCTTTACCTCAGTGTGAGTGAGGGTTTGACCTCTGACCCTGCGAGCGGCCCTCCCTGCGTCTCCGTCCCGCAGCATGTGAAGACCGAGCTAATCGCTTAACCAGATCAGGATAATCCTGACCTTTTAGAGGGAGCGGAAACCGCGGCGAGGCTCAAGGGCCGAGGAAGGGACGGCTTTAACGCCTGCCTGGCGCCGGCGGCGGATCGTCCCCGACCGGGGTGACAGACGCCCCCGACCGGGACCGGGGGGGACAGATGTCCCCGACCGGGCAGGGAGGCCGGCCCCGACCGACGGCAGCAAACCAGCAGGGGGGACGGTCCAGACCGGGCAGATGCCCTGAACGGACGTCCTGAACCTGCCAGGACGTCCCCCTTGGCTGGTGCCCTGTCCCCTGTCCCCCAGTCCCTCAGTCCGTCTCTCGGGCAGAGACACTGGTCCAGAGGCCGGGTGCGAAGACGAGTCGTCTCCTCTGACAGATGTGTGAAGGCAGAGCTCAGAGACGGGCGATCAAACCACCGAGAGTGAGGATTTAGTCCGATCCTGTCAGATGGCTGCTGAGAGTGTGTGTGTGTGTGTGTGTGTGTGTGTGTGTGTGTTGTGTGGGTGTGTGTTTGTGTGTGTGTGTGTAAGACTCTGCAGCGTTTAATGAGGTCCTGAGCCTGAAAGCTGCCGGGTTATGTAACAGACCAGCGTCCAAACAGCTGGGACTGATTGTCCTGCAGAGGAGACGCCCCGCGGTCCCACCGGGCCCCGGAGACCTTCAGTGGGTGGGGGTGGGGGGTGGGGTGGGTGGGTGGGGGTGGGGGGTGGGGGGGAGTCCAGGACGGGGCGACGGTTACCCAGCAGGACGAACATTGAGCGGCAGAACGCTCCATAAACACTCAGCTGCTGTTGACTTGCACGTCCAGAACTGTCCTTGCGTTCTGGACGTCCAGTTGTCCCAGCAGAGCCAGCCTGCAGAGGAAAACCTCGTCCCCAGGCCTGGACTTCAGGACCCCCGGCGCTGCCCGCCTCTGAGACAGGAGTTTAGAACCGTCTCTGCAGAAACGTTCTGTTTAAACAGCAAATGTCCAGAAGAGAGCGTCCAAGATGTCACTCAAGTCTAAACTACTGGGACCAGGACAATCTGGACCAGGACAATCTGGATTTCACAGAGTAAACCACCCAGAAAACCGTGTTGGTCCCAGGTTGAACCAGCAGTCCGGTTTCAGAACCACATGGTGGACAATAAGAACCGGCGGAACTCGGTTTGGGTTTGGATGGAGTTCTGACCGACCCCGCCGAGCCGAGGCGTCGCTGCTGAGGTCCCACAGACCTGCAGAGCAGAGCGGCTCGTCTGCATAGAGCTGCAACACAGCGCGAGTCCTGCTCCAGCAGCCGGGGCTGGTACTGGTCTCAGCTGCTCCAGCTTTAACGGCAGGAGGCTGCATCAGAGAGACGCCGACATTTTAAAATGTTCAAAAAGAGCAGGAAGATCTTTTGTGTCAGTTTGAACCCAGTAAATCTTCTGAGCTCATTTATTGCAACAAGGATCAAACAGAACTGAGACAGTAATAAACAGCAGTGCAGCTTAGGGCCTGGGGGAATACATTCAACTAATTAGAATAACTCGATTTTTTCAATCCATGTAAAAAAAAAAATTAAATCTCAACATCGAGTTTAATGTTTTCTGTCCCTCCGCCATTTTTACCGGACGCCTGTAATACACCCAGTCGCCATATCAGGAGGACTGGCGCTGCAGCACAGACTACTGTCCGGACAGCGCCGTAGCGCTTCACAGAGAAAAAGAAAAGAAAAAAAAAACAGGCTTCAGGCCTCAGTATACTCCCCCGTCGCCGCCACGGCGTTCCTACGCCGGCAACCCTACGCCGCTACTGAACATATCTTGCTCCTGCGTCAAGGGAACGCCCTCCTCTGCCAAGCCGCTAGCAGTCACAACAACAATGCGGCTGTCCGTAGCTCCGGCTTTTACCTAGACATAGATCTATAGACATAGATTTCTAGACATACGTATCTAGACACGCGTGCATTTACACGAACATATCTGCATATGTGACATATCTGGTGACACCGGGCTGTGGTGGAGGAGAGGCTGAGCAGACCGTGATGAAATATTGGTGAAACTAATGAGCTTTGGACGATTAAAGCCGTTTCGGAGCGGCTATACACGTAGCCCCGTCTGCTAACAGTGCTAACACTGCTAACAATATGGGGATGTGCGCCGCTCAATTTTGGATCTCAATTTCTCCCGAAGCACTGTTCGGATCAGAAAGCATTTCGGGTGAGTTCTACTTTATTCTATAAACAACGCGAAGCGGACCAATCACAGCCCTCGACGTTCACGTCACCACGCGTCGAAACGACGCAAAGTCACAATTTCGGGAGGCGCACGTCAAGCCCCGACGTAGCCCCGACGTAGCCCGTCGTAGGGCTACGACGTCTACGTCGTAGGAACGACGTAGCGGCGACGGGGAAGTATACTGAGGCCTTTATATAGAGGGTTTTCCTGACGCGGCATCGACCCGGAAGTCGCCATCTTGGAGGTACTCCGCCTCACAACAAAGCACAGAGTCCAGTAGTCAGACCGAGAAAAACATTTGGAATTCCTAAAGACTTCCAAAAGTTATAAAACCCAGGGTGAGGAATGCCAAAAGCTATCAGAGGAACGGAGGCGCCTGTGGTTAGCAAGCTTCACCAAGATCTACGAGGGAAAAATCTGGACAACGTCGGAATGTGTTCGGCACATTTCTTGTCAGGTAAGTGAAACAGAGCAACAGTTTGAGCTCATTATGACTTCATCAGATCATTCATAAACGTTCAGCTTCTACAGAAACTTGAATTTTTCTGTCCCCAGCCTTAGAGACGTATTACTCCTGAAGAAAACAGTTGGTGCTAGAGTTTTAAAGTATTTTTATGTAAAAAAAACAGATTTCAGCTATCACACTATTTGTAGCCATCAGCCTGGTAATATTTGCATTTTAATCAATTATTTAGAACCCAACCCGACGAGCCGTGCTGGTCCCCAGTGAGGGTTCAGGAGGTGGGAGCCAACTCCTACGGATCTTTACCACCAATAAACCGTAGCTTCTCGAGATATCGGCCTTCCTCTTGTAACCCAGGGCCTTCCCGACACTCCTGTGCTTCTTCAGTCCGTTTTGACGAGCTTTCGCCGTGGCTGAACGCACTCAACTGTTCCATACACACAATCGCGACTACTGTCAGTGTGATTGTTTACACTGAGTATCTCCAATATGGCGGCGCAGCGAGGGTACCGCCCAAGTCGTGAACGTCGGTGAAAACCCTATTGGGAGGCGGCGTTCATGAGCTTTCTTCAGAGGACGCTCCGGTGATTAAAGGAGACGCTTTTAATGGAATTCAGTCAGTATCAGAGGATTTACGGCAGAAAGAACCTCGACGACTCTACGATCTCTGTTTACACACACCACGCCACACGCACGCGCACACGCACGCACGCACACACCCCGCTGATAGCGGCGGCGGCGGCGGCGGCCTCTTATCAGAGGAGACACATTGACGCGGGGGTTGGGGCGGACGGCTGCTGGACCTCAGTGCTTCATTAGCATTTAGCATTTAGCTCCAGCTGATCGCAGGCAGAACCTGGATCGTTCAGTCCGGAATCCCAGGTCTTCGAGGCCTGGGACTCCGTCAAGCGTCCCTCCTGGGTCCCGTCCCCTCAAGTCTGCGTCAGGGACTGTTCCTGATCGCAAACCAGACCCGGAGAGTTCTGCGTTCTGACGGACGGGTCTCAGACCAGGCGGCACCGGAAGACAGCGAGGTCGGTGGACAAACCGAGGAGGCGGACGAGTCCGGTGACCGGGGACGTCCCCCGTCTCCGGTCCGCGGGACTGATTACAAGACGTCTGCTTTCTCGTCATGCATTTTCCTCCAGAGGGCGAGGCCGTCCTCTCTGGACAGAGACACGAGGACACGGAGGACAGCCGCAGCAGAAAGAGCGTCAGCGCCGTCCTGCTGTCTGGAGAACGGGGGCGTGCTGGAGGACCGGGTCATCCGGAGGGCAGCAGGACGGAGCCGAGACGCTCCGATGTTTAACTGGAGGAAACATTTCATCACGTTCTGTAAACACCGGGACTCCCCGCCTCACCGGGCAGTCCCCGCGCCGCTGACAGACGTGCTGGGAACACGGCGTTGGACGCGGTTCTGGACGCTGCGTTCAGTCCCGTCTCGGTCCGGCTCTCCCTCTGAACGCTGTAGCGTTCTGTCCCTTTAAAGACAGACGGCCGTCCCGCCTCCGTCTCCAACGGAGGACGGGGGCCCCGGATTGGAACCAGCTGTCCTCACGGTGGACTCTGTGGTCTGCCGGTGAGCGAGGGGGGAGAGGAGAGCGGGGGGCGGGCCCCGGCCCCTCCCCCCTCCACTCAGCCAACGGGAAGCCGGCCAGCAGCACGATCAATACCGGCGGCGCTCCAGCCCCGGTCTCCGCCCGCGTGCCTCTGAGCCAACATCACTCCGCTGGCAGGGAGGCCATTTCCAAAACAGCTCAGCTCCCGTCCTCAGGAGGGGAGGTTGGCACGGCAACGGCAGCTCCACCAGGAACTCCACCAGGAACTCCCCAGGAACTCCACCAGGAACTCCACCAGGAACTCCACCAGGAACTCCACCTCCACCAGCACCTCCACCTCCACCACAGCTCCACCAGCAGCTCCACCAGCAGCTCCACCAGCAGCTCCACAGCACCTCCACCAGCAGCTCCACCAGCAGCTCCACCGAGCATCCCCAGCACCTCCACCAGCTCCACCAGCAGCTCCACCAGCACCTCCACCACAGCTCCACCAGCAGCTCCACCAGGAACTCCACCAGAACTCCACAGCTCCCACCTCCACCAGCAGCTCCACCGCACCTCCACCAGCAGCTCCACCAGGAACTCCACCGCACCTCCACCTCCACCTGCACCTCCACCAGCACCTCCCCAGCAGCTCCACACATTTGGAGCAGCAGAGTTAGAACCACGTCAGTCAGTTTAACTACTCTGAGCTGTGCTAATGCTACATGCTAAATGCTACATGCTAAAGGGTTTCAGCTCACACACCAGCGATGCTACATGCTACATGCTAAAGAGCTCCAGGCTCACTCTCCATGATGCTACATGCTACATGCTACATGCTGCAGGGTTTCAGGGTGTGGCTGGGTAGGGATGTGCGATACCACTTTTTTTCAGACCGATACCAGTACGAGTACTTCATCTTCAGTACTCACCGATACCGATACTTGCATACCGATACTTTATACACATAAAATTTAATGCAATGAGATTATTTTTGAAAATGAATTTTATTTCCAATAAAAAGGCAGCCCAGCCACTTGTTTAAGTCCAAAATAATAGTCTGAAAAATAAAACAAGCAACTGAGTTTGCACTTATTTAAATGAAATTAAGTGCAAGATAAAACAATTTCTCTGAGTTTCACTTTACATAAACTAAGGTTTTTAAATGTACTAATTTGAATGATTTTTTTATGAACTAAAGTCAAAGATAGAAAAACCCCTGAGTTTAAAGAGTTGCTGGTGTTATGTGCTGCTCTCGGATCTCTGCTCTTCAGTTTCTCGGTCTTCTGCAGTTTGCCGTCGAGTTGCTGCCGGAGTTTTCTTTTTTCCAGCACAACAGCGTCAGACTCTCGTCCACAAGCTTCGCCCTGAGGTGTTTAAAAATTACTAGTGGTAAATGAACAACATCACGCACCTCCTTTAGCAATTTTAGCATTGCAGAGTTAGCATTCTGCAAAGCTCGGCTCGTTTTCACTGATATAACAGAATTTCCACACCGGCGTTCTGGTGAGACGCAGCCGTTCTGGATTCATCCTGTTTCTCGCTCTGGAGACTCATGGAGAATCAACCCGCTGCAGTGTAGCCCTGCGCCTGTCAGCTCCAGAGAGGAGCTTCTTCCTCTCTTCATGTTTGTCGGCAGCTTGCATCCCATTTGGTTTCACTACCGCCAACTGCTGGTGAGGAGGGCTCACTACGCGTGGGGTTTTCTTGCCGTGAGTATCGGCGGCTGGTATCGGTAGCCTTCACGATACCCGATACTTTGAAATAAGGCCAGTATCGGCCCGATACCGATACCTGGTATCGGTACTCGCACATCCCTAGTACTGGTATCAGCTAGCAGCTGGAGGTTCCAGCGCTCCGGTCCAATCAGAACCATCTGGACTGGACGGACCACACCACTTCCTCTGCTCTGACCTGGAGGCCCTCGGTCCTGAACCAGGACCCGGTTTTCTTTTCCCCAGGAGGACCGAAGCAGCGTGACGTCCTGAAATGAAAACCGTCTCTCTCTCTCTGTCCCAGAGTCTGTAAAACCCGCTCAGCGCTCCGCCTGCAGCTCACAGCGGGAGTGAAGACTGAACGATTGACTCTGCACCACGTGAAGCGCTGTAAAAACACCACCAAGAGAAACAGGCGAGAGACGCTGTGCAGCAGCGGAGAGTCTGGAGGTCCTGCAGGTTCACCTTCAGGAACCCAAACCGCCAGAACCCACCTCGTGAGGACTCGACCACCGCCTGAGGACTCGACCACCGCCCTGCGCTCCCACGGGCTCCGACAGTCCCTCATCTGAAGGACATCTCTGTGTTCCGACAGGACGGGAGTCCAAACGTTGGAGACGTGTTTCTTTCTGTTCCAGGAAAGTCTCGGGTTTACACCAGCGCTCTGAACACGTTGCAGTTCTCCGGTTGTCCACTAGTTGGTGTTGATGTTCGTTTCTATCATAGAACCACGGAGAACACGGAGAACAACACACTCTAAACAGAAGTAATGCAGAACTCACACATTCACTTCCACAAAACACCAAGTGGGACTGTTGTTACGGTAACTGTCAACTCTAGAACAACCAAGTCCAGGAGAAGGACTGGAACCAGAACCAGGATCTGGACCAGGACATTTCCAGAAAGTGCGGTTTTCGCTTGTTTCCACGGAGCCGGAGGCTGTGGGAGGATCTGAGCAGCCTTGTGGTTCAAATGGACACCGAGTCCCCAGACCTGGTCTCGCTCCAGACTGTTGGGACGTCAGTCGTCCCGGAGACAAACTCCGGCTGAATTTCACAACAACACCGATCTGCTGACGGCGGCCCTGCAGCGCCGCTGGTCACGCGCCAGATCCTCCCGGAGGAAATGAAAAATGCCTGAGCTGGGACGGGGGAGGAGCTGGGACGGGTAGGAGGAGCTGGGACGGGTGGAGGAGGAGCTGGGACGGGGATTCGAACCCGGTCTCCAGAGGACGAGTCAGGGGGAAGCAGCATATTAACGGTAAGCGGAGTGCGCCGACGGCAGGAGACGCTACAGATGTGGACGGTCTAGTTAGACCGAACGTGCGGACAGGAGGGGACACGGGGGACACGAGGGGACGTAGCGTGAACGAGTGAGCACTGGGAGGAGACACCCCTCCACCTCCAGGCCAGTGGGAAGTGGAGAGCTCTGCCCTGAGCCCGGCAGTGGGCAGACAGGGACCCTGGTTCGACGCTCAGAGCTGGAAAACCAACAAGCCCTCTCTAAAACTCGGCCCTGCAGGCTTTACCACACACACAGCTGTAAACAGTCCTCTGGAGGACCACACACACAACACACACACACCACACACCACACACACACAACACGAGACAAACACACACACACACCACACACAGACTTACGCACACACTCCAAGCCAGCATCTGGGCTGAAAGATGGCGTGCCGAGGCGGACCTCAGGACAGTCCGGTCCACCTGAAGCCCCTCACCTGTGGCGCCGTCCTCCTGCTCCCCCCTCGGCGCCGTCCTCGCCGTCCCGGTCCCGGCCGGCCGTCCTTCACCGGCACCACGGTGAAGCTGGTGGGCATTTTCTCACCATGTGTTTGTCAGGCTTATCTCCGCGGCCAAACCCCCCCTGCTCAGAGGCTCCTCTTCCTCTTACTCCTGCTCCGTCCAGCGGCCGTCCTCCCGTCCCCCGCGCTCTCTCTCCGTCTGCGTCCTCGCCGCCTCGCTCCACTTCCCTCCTTCCCGGCAGACGCCCAGGCTCACTGTGGAGTTGTTCTTGCTACAGTTGGGCCGTCCACCCATGTGACCCCGACCGGCCAAATAAGGAAGAGCAGGGTCTGCTCCGCCCAGTGGGAGCAACACACTCACACACACACACACACACACACTCACACACACCACACACACACCACACACTCACTCACACACACACACACTCACAGAAGGCATGACTGGCGTTATCAGTGTGTCAGAGCGTAGAGACTCCCGTCCCTCCGCCGGGGGTCGATGCTCTGTCTCACTGAGAAGAACTGGAAAACTCAGCTTCTGTTCAAATACTGGACTGAACTGTTTCAAGAAACCACCCTCTCTCTCCCTCTCCCTCTCTCTCTCTCACACACACACACACACGCACATGCACAACACTTCCTGGCTTCCTTTGCGGTGTTATTCGACCCAGTGTGCTCGGGCGGGGTGGGTGGTGCACAGGGCTACGTCCACTTCTGCTTCTCGGACATCCTCATCCTCACGTGACGCAGGAACGCCAGGAGCCTGGAGCCGAACGCCCCCCCCCCCCCTCCACCGGGAGGTGTAGCGCGTCGCCTCCTCTGTCGCCACGTGGAAACACGGAGGATTCAAACTTTAGCAGCGCCGCAGCCACATCGCTCCTGCAGAGGCTGCGAGGCCGGCGGTCGCTCCACAGAGCCGGAGGCGCCGTCGGTCTGGGAACCTCCAGGGTTCTGCGATCACAACACGGCGGCGTACAGAAAGAGTCCTTCAGCAGGACCACGACTTCAACACATGAAAAACCAGGACTGAAAGAATTCTCCTACTGCCAACAATACGCCTCAAAGCGTCTTAATACGGTCTACAAACCATGTGATCCCACCTCAGCCCTCAGTCTGCCGCCACCGTGGACCGGTCAGCAGGAGTCGGTAAACGACGTCCACAACTCCTGGAAACCAGCAGCACGAGAACGAGACGAACCTGGAGCTGCCGCCGATTCACCCAATAAAACCAAACACTGAACCGCAGAAGCTCCCGGCCTCCGGAGCTCCAACCAGTCCTCCGGGACTCACGATCATTCAGAGACAAACTACTGCAGGTTCTGCAGGGATCAGTCGAGTTCCGCCCCGGGATCCTGTTCAACAGCGACACACGGGACTCAGAGTTTCAAGAGTTGGCGTGATGGGCGAGAGCAAAGAGAGCGCCTGCAAGAAGGAAGTCTGAAGTGTGGGATCAGTTCCAGCTTTAAAGGGGCTGTATTATGCAAAATTCACTTTCTGTATGTTTTAACCTTGTTATATAGTCATGTTCTCACCTAAAACTCCCCCAAAGCGTTTTTTTCCTCCGTGCCTGCGTGTTTAAGCTTTCCCAGTGTTTGTGCTGCTCAGAGAGGCAGCCCCTCCCACCGTGAAAACGCTCTGTTTCCCACGTTCACGTCACACTGTGAAGACGGCTCCCCTGAGCCCCCCCCCCCCCCCCCCCCCCCCCCCCCCCCTCCCGCAGGCCCTCGGCAATCAGCGTTGCTGCTTTTTGTAACTCCGATTTCCGTCTGAAAGCAACAGTCAAGCAAGAGCAAGAGTCTGAAGGGTCTGAAGGGTCTGGAGGGTCTGGAGGGTCTGAAGGGTCTGAAGGGTCTGAAGGGTCTGGAGGGTCTGGAGGGTCTGGAGGGTCTGGAGGGTCTGGATTGGAGGGTCTGGAGGGTCTGGAGGGTCTGCGTTTGGTGAGTTTTCACAGGAAAAGACGTTTTTGCGCGTGGAGAAGCTAGAGCTAAAGAGCTAAAGCTAGCTAGCGTATTTGTTTTGAAGCTCTGATTGGTTGAAGTAGCTGTCAGTCAAAGTCCACAGGGGGAGAGGCGGGACTTCAGTGAAACGGAGCGTTTTCTTTCCAGGTTTCAGAATTAGCCCCAGAAAATCTTTTATTTCACACAAAATGACTTTTCCTTAGCTCCAAAAATAAACTATGACCATGTAACGACATTTCTAGGGTTTGGACGAGCTAAAAAGCAGGATACAGCCCGTTAAAGCAGAGCGTGGCGAGCAGCGAGGATTATCTGGACTTCCTGTCGTCTGCTGGTCTTCAGCCTGAGGGGTCTGACTGGTGACCGACCCACAAGCAGTCAGGTTCCCTCTCAGGGTCCCATCCTCTCTCCACCAACTGGATTTGACTCCATGTTTTTGTTTTCGACAGCCATGAGACCAGACTGGATCGGGGACCGGGAACGCCGGAGCATAAAGGAGCCTTGTTGGCCAGACCGGTCCGGGTTTCCTGCGCTTCCACAGGAACAAGCAGAGCTTTGCTCGGGGTGAAGAGTGCACTGGCAGTGACCCCGAGTGTCATGTGTCCCACGGAGCAGCTCCACCCCCCTCCTCCCCCTCCTCCACCCGTGTGAGTCCCGTCATAGCTGGACTCTGAAGCCGACCCCCCCCAACCAGACACTCCCCCTCCGCCTCCTCCCCCCACATGACGGCATCTCAGATCAATATGAGCAGGGAAGGGTGGGGCAGGAAGCCGGGGGGGAGGGGGAAGGGAGGGCCGGAGACTCGGAATGTGGCGTGGGAGTCACGACGCTGCTCTGACCGGTCGACTCGGCGCAGCTCCCGCCGACGCTCCCTCAGAATGTTTTCACCGTCTGAGCCAGACGGCTGTCCGAGCTGGACGCTCCGCAGACAGACGCCGCCTCCTCCGTTACATAACCGGCCGGCCGGGGCCGTCCACCGCTCGGCTCCAGTCAGGGGGCGGGGCTGCAGGATCTACCGGGTCCGCCGTTCCAGGCAGTCCAGCGGCGCCGGGATCGGTGGACGACCACCGCAGGAACACAGGTGGCACTCTCTGCCGCCGCGGCCCCGGGCCGTCACGCCACCGCCATGAGCTGATCAGGTGACCAGACAGCGGAGCTGCTCTCTCAGGATCCAGGATCCAGGATCCAGGATCTAGGAGTACAATGTCCCCTTTATCACAGAGTCCACCGCAGTGCAGGAGGAGCCCGACTGAGACCGTTACATAACTCCATCCTAGACTCAATCAGGACCGCTGCCGTCCCTGAGGACTGCAGGACTGAGGATGGAGGAAGTCTTTTATGTCTCCAGGCGACAAAACAATCAAACGACTGTTATTGTTGAGGAACATGAACTCCAGCCACGAAGATCCCCGTCCCGGTTCAGACACCGGGGCTGAACGAGGCTTAGAGAGAGAAAGTCTTCAATCAGGGAAGGAGAGTGTGATCTACACCGGTTATGACTGAGCAGAACCCAGAGAACCCGGTACTTTACACTTTACTGCAACACAAACGGCCCAGCGGAGACATAAAAGAAGTGAAGTGAGGAGTTCAGGGAGTAATTAAACCCGGATCGCTCAGCGCTTCCAGACCTGCAGAGAGACGAACCCTCACAAGCCTCAGACGGAGTTAAACTTGGCTTTCCTGAGGCTTGAGGGGGCTTGCTGGTGTTTACCGAGACCTCTGAAAGCTCCGTTCCAGATTGTTTGGATCACATTTAGACAGAGGTTCTGGGGTTCCGACGGCCGAAACATCAGTTTCTTCTTCCTGGAGGAAAACGCAGAGTAACGCTCCGTTTCTGCAAACACCAAACCGGCCCAAGGCTTCTGAACCCTCCCCTCCAGGGCTCACATTTCTGGAGCTAAAATAAACGTATTGATCGACTCTTCGGGACAAAGCAGGGGGGGGGGGGGGGGGGGGGTGCATCTGCAACATGGACAGCGAGAACAGGCCGAGGTCAGTGACTGCTGCAGCCAGGCTTCTTCTGCTCTCAGAACATTCCAGAGGTTCATGATAAAACTGACTCGGTGAGCAGCACGGAGAACTTTCTCTCAACTTCTAACAGAAAACTAAAACTGAAAACATGGAAGCTGAAGAGCTCCTGAGCTCAGATCCCAGGCCGGTAGCTTCACTGCAAATCTTCAGCAGTCCACCGAGTCCCTCCACAGGACGGCAGAGGGACGGCAGATTCAGCTCAGACCCTCCAGAACACAGACCTGAGAGACATCTGTCCCTGTCTGGGTCCCTTCCCTGTCTCAGACTGCAGTCCAACAGCAGGGTCCTCAGGACACGTCTCCAAATCCTTCCTCTGTTTCCAGCTGCTGAATGCAAATAAAACTCGGGTCAAGGTCTGAGCTGTGCCTCCACAGCCATGAGAAACACTCTGGCGCCCCCTGCTGATCACAAGTGGGAAGTGCAGCCTCTGGTTCTCTGGTTATGTCCGTCTCCGCTGCAGTGAACCGAGTCCTGACGTGATGGAGACATGAATCAGTCTTGCCCGAAGGACTCCTGTTTGCAGTGAAACCCGGCGGAGGTGATTTCCGGGTGACTCCACGATTCCCGGCCAGGTGGAGGGAGTCGGCGGAGGCTCGCGGTCTCGCTCGGCCTCACCGCCGCCCTCTCAGGTCGCAACACGCTCGCCTGCCATCCATGCGTTAAACACCCCGTTCAGCCCGTCGGGCTCAGGTGACACTTTCCTTTGAGGCGCGAGGCGGCGAGAGGCGGATCACAGCGGCGGGAAACTGTTTTTCGCATGAGCTGCTTTCAAAAGCAACAGTGGAAGAATAAAAGTCGTTTTTATAGATGGAATTAAACGTCTCGATTGAAAAGAGGCACGAGATCAACGTCTTTGTACCAAGAAATTCAAGTTTGTGGATTAGCTAAATCTCAACATGTCACCACCGGCTAACGCCGAACATGTAGCCATCAACTAATGCCAACATGTAGTCACTAGGTAACGACCAAAGCTAGCGTAGAACATGCAGCCACTGGCTAAGTCTCTAGAATATGGAAATGCTACATAAGTAGCCACCAGCTAATGCTAAACATGGAGCCACTGGCTAAACATATAGCCATATGCTAACACTAAACATGTGTCCAACAGTTACAAACGTCTAGTTGTTTGTCCGGTGATGTGAGGTTTTAAAAGAATCGACTGAAAACACACTGACACGTACCATCTTTGACCACCAGGTGTCACTGTACGACAACAGAAAGCAGCTCCAGTACCACAGAAAAACCTGTATTGTCGCTGTGTTTCACCCAGACAGCGCTAAAGTCTCCAAAACCACCAAGCGAAGAAGGTGAGGAGACTAACGGTCAGCTAGAAGTCGAGGAACAAATTCTCAGAAGGTTCTGGAACAGCAGCTGTCACAACAGTTACATCTGGACATGGGAAATACATGTGAGATATTTTTCCTGCGCGTGACGAACCTCAGTCGTGCCGTGGAGACTGAGGGGACTTCCTTCATGGAGACACTCAGTATTACGCCTTCCGATGTTCCTCTGGGTGGATTTAGCAACAAAACCTCAAGCCGTCTGCTTCGTCACATCACTTCCTGTTTGTCAGCACGGTCACGAGCAGAGTGACAAACGACTGAAGGATCCGGCGTCGGCCAGGGGGGGCGGGGGGGATTATCTCCGGCCCGTCACTCAGACGGGCAGAACACGAGCTTCACGCCGACACATTTCTGACATCTGATCCCCGGCGGCGTCGCCTCACGCTGCCTTTCAGAGCCACGACTTTAATCCAGCTGAATCAGATAAACACGGGGCCTGGTGGTCCTCCACCGCCTCAGATCCACTTCTGCCTCGCTCCCTCCGACATTATGAAGGGCAGCGGGGTCGGCATGACTCAGAGCTGGAAAAACCTGTGACGGCCTCGTCCAAATGCAGAAAGCCTCTGGTGGAACAACACGTGGCAAGACCAGCACCACACCACCGCCCAGTGAGGGACAAGACCTGGACCACACCACCGCCCAGTGAGAGACAAGACCAGCACCACACCACCGCCCAGTGAGGGACAAGACCAGCACCACACCACCGCCCAGTGAGAGACAAGACCAGCACCACACCACCGCCCAGTGAGAGACAAGACCAGGACCACACCACCGCCCAGTGAGGGACAAGACCAGCACCACACCCCGCCCAGTGAGGGACAAGACCTGGACCACACCACCGCCCAGTGAGGGACAAGACCAGCACCACACCACCGCCCAGTGAGGGACAAGACCTGGACCACACCACCGCCCAGTGAGAGACAAGACCTGGACCACACCACCGCCCAGTGAGGGACAAGACCTGGACCACACCACCGCCCAGTGAGGGACAAGACCAGCACCACACCACCGCCCAGTGAGGGACAACCAGCACCACACCACCGCCCAGTGAGGGACAAGACCTGGACCACACCACCGCCCAGTGAGAGACAAGACCTGGACCACACCACCGCCCAGTGAGGGACAAGACCTGGACCACACCACCGCCCAGTGAGGGACAAGACCAGCACCACACCACCGCCCAGAGAGGGACAAGACCTGGACCACCCACGCCCAGTGAGGGACAAGACCAGGACCACACCACCGCCCAGTGAGACAAGACCTGGACCACACCACCGCCCAGTGAGACAAGACCTGGACCACACCACCGCCCAGTGAGGGAGAAGACCAGCACCACACCACCGCCCAGTGAGACAAGACCTGGACCACACCACCGCCCAGTGAGGGACAAGACCAGCACCACACCACCGCCCAGTGAGACAAGACCTGGACCACACCACCGCCCAGTGAGACAAGACCTGGACCACACCACCGCCCAGTGAGAGACAAGACCAGCACCACACCACCGCCCAGTGAGGGACAAGACCTGGACCACACCACCGCCCAGTGAGGGACAAGACCAGGACCACACCACCGCCCAGTGAGGGACAAGACCTGGACCACACCACCGCCCAGTGAGGGACAAGACCAGCACCACACCACCGCCCAGTGAGGGACAAGACCAGCACCACACCACCGCCCAGTGAGGGACAAGACCTGGACCACACCACCGCCCAGTGAGGGACAAGACCAGCACCACACCACCGCCCAGTGAGGGACAAGACCTGGACCACACCACCGCCCAGTGAGAGACAAGACCTGGACCACACCACGCCCAGTGAGGGACAAGACCAGCACCACACCACCGCCCAGTGAGGGACAAGATCTGGACCACACCACCGCCCAGTGAGGGACAAGACCAGCACCACACCACCGCCCAGTGAGGGACAAGACCAGCACCACACCACCGCCCAGTGAGGGACAAGACCAGCACCACACCACCGCCCAGTGAGGGACAAGACCTGGACCACACCACCGCCCAGTGAGGGACAAGACCAGCACCACACCACCGCCCAGTGAGGGACAAGACCAGCACCACACCACCGCCCAGTGAGGGACAAGACCTGGACCACACCACCGCCCAGTGAGGGACAAGACCAGCACCACACCACCGCCCAGTGAGGGACAAGACCAGGACCACACCACCGCCCAGTGAGGGACAAGACCAGCACCACACCACGCCCAGTGAGGGACAAGACCAGGACCACACACCCCCAGTGAGGGACAAGACCTGGACCACACCACCGCCCAGTGAGGGACAAGACCTGGACCACACCACCGCCCAGTGAGGGACAAGACCAGGACCACACCACCGCCCAGTGAGGGACAAGACCAGGACCACACCACCGCCCAGTGAGGGACAAGACCAGCACCACACCACCGCCCAGTGAGGGACAAGACCAGAACCACACCACCGCCCAGTGAGGGACAAGACCAGCACCACACCACCCCCAGTGAGGGACAAGACCACACACCACCGCCCAGTGAGGGACAAGACCAGCACCACACCACCGCCCAGTGAGGGACAAGACCAGCACCACACCACCGCCCAGTGAGGGACAAGACCAGAACCACACCACCGCCCAGTGAGGGACAAGACAGGACCACACCACCGCCCAGTGAGGGACAAGACCAGCACCACACCACCGCCCAGTGAGGGACAAGACCAGCACCACACCACCGCCCAGTGAGGGACAAGACCTGGACCACACCACCGCCCAGTGAGGGACAAGACCAGCACCACACCACCGCACAGTGAGGGACAAGACCAGGACCACACCACCGCCCAGTGAGGGACAAGACCAGCACCACACCACCGCCCAGTGAGGGACAAGACCAGGACCACACCACCGCCCAATGAGGGACAAGACCAGCACCACACCACCGCCCAGTGAGGGACAAGACCAGCACCACACCACCGCCCAGTGAGGGACAAGACCTGGACCACACCACCGCCCAGTGAGGGACAAGACCAGGACCACACCACCGCCCAGTGAGGGACAAGACCAGGACCACACCACCGCCCAGTGAGGGACAAGACCAGGACCACACCACCGCCCAGTGAGGGACAAGCCCAGGACCACACCACCGCCTATCAGACACATCCTGATCCAGATTTAAACTCGGGGCATTTCCTGGAAAGGATCGCGATGTGATATGTATCACGATTTATCAAGACATCGTGATGCTCTGTATTTCAATGAAGATTCGTCACCTGCAGTAGAAACTACGAACTCACACAGGAAGTGAAACATGAGGGATTTAGTTCCGTGTAGTCCTCCTGTATTCACAGAGCCTTTCAAACAATCATTTTTACTGAAAAACAAACACTAAGAGCTGCTAAATCAATACATCAGGCAGCTGAGTACCGCGATAGACATTTTGATTTGTTTTTTTACACCCATTGTTTAATCAAACTAATCAACACAAAAAAATACAAAAAATTACTAAACCAATCATTCATCAAACTAAAAACTTTAAAATTCAACAACTGGCTCAATTTTAGGTCCAACGAAAGCAGTTGACACAACCATTTGAAGTGAAAACACAAAACTCTGATGCTTCATGGGTAGGGATGAATACCGTTCATATCTGAATCGATACGGCACCAATGCCTGGTACCGGTACTCAACGGTACCAATTTTCAGTATTTGAGTGGTAATAAATGTTGATTTGTTTCTGACTGCAGACCAGTCTTAAATGTATGCTAGTAGGGGTGTCAACGTCTACACGTTTAAAGAAACATCATGACGTGTAACTACGTCATTAAAGAAAATTAAAAAACCCGAACCCACAGCCGGTGTTGCGTTCAAGTTCACTCGGGGACGCAACGGCGGCTAACAACGAGCGGAACGCTGAGTGGAGCTTTTCTAAAAAACTGGAAATCCTGCTGGGTGGAGGCTGAGTCAGGACGAGCTGGTTTACAACAGCAGTACGGGGTCCAGGAGAGACCACATTTGGTGGAACACAGCCCAACAAGCTAGAGAGAGAGAGAGATGCTGCTGCTAGCTAGCTAGCTAGCTACTGCTAGCGGTTCTCAAGCTAGCGAGGCATTTCATACACAACAATTCAAAGAAATGTGACAAAACACTGAGTGAACATATCATCAACTCAACAGCTGAACGGCCCTTCTGTCAGATAACCTGTGGAATGTCTGATTTAATGGGATTAGGAGGGACTGGATTTCAGTGGAGACAGAGCCCTCTAGTGGTCATACAGCGCAACTGTTACAGAAAAACATCACAAATCTCTGACGTCACCTGTAAGCGGTTACACGTTGGTAAGAAGTCTTGGTTACACGAGCAGAAAAAGCTGTAAATATTGACACCCCCAGATGCTAGCGTGCTAACGGATGCTAGCTTGCTAAAGGTGCCAAATGCAGCAGTTGTAGCCGTAGATCTGAGGCTGGTCTCTCCTCAGCCTGGAGGAACATCTGGCTCTTAAACCAGGAGCTTCTAGATCAGAAGTTTTCCCGCCACAGAGAGCGAAATCTGCATTTTATTTTGAAAAGAGGAGCCATGACTTAGAGCACTTTCTGGTCATGTTTGCTTTGTGACCTGCTAGCTACTGACACGATAACACTCCTGGAGGTGCAATGCTGCCTTCAGGTCCGGCATAGAAATTCCCCTACTCTTCCACTGCCTTACAGTCACCAGGAGGCGCTCAGGTGCCGAAACATGGAACCGTTTGATTTTACGTTAGTAGAACAGACGGAATTCGGTCGGTACCAATAAAAGTACTGAATTCAGTACACATCCTTAGTTTTGGGTGCTCGGATCCAACGAAAACTTTTTGAAAACACCTAAGCCCTGTCAGCATGTAGACTTCAGAAACACTAATGCACAAAACAGTTCTGCACATGCTCAGTAAACAGAGTGCAAGAACTATGGTTTCCTTCAAGACTCGCAGTCCAGACTCTCCTGGTCCAGACTGTGATGGACTTGGTAGATTTACACTTGACAGTCACCGTAATAAATGACAGACAGTCAGTCGGTTGTCAGCTTAACCAACGGTGAACTAGCTAGCTGGGTTTTTTGGTTCGTTCATAACATCACCAGACCCGACGGTCCCGGACAGATCGAGACAGGTGTCCACCCTGCAGATACGGAATGTAACGAGGATTCAGGCATCTTTAAAAAAGGTCCTCCTGCTGAGCGGTGGCTTAAGCCATGATAAATCAGCGTGGCGGTTCCCCCTCTGGCTCTGCTGCTCTCGGTTTTGTTAACCAGCTGTTGACGCCTGGAACCGTGAGCCATTTGTTCACGTTCATGTGGAACCAACAACAGCTGGAGCCTCCATGAGGCTGGGAGGGAGTGAAGGTCACGGTGAGACCGGCGTCAGGAATCTGGTCCAGGATGCTTTTAAAGCTGCCGGTCAAGAAGAACTTATTTATAGCTCCCGTTCAAGAATCTCAAGGTCACTTTCTTTAAAACCAATGACTGTTAAGAGTTTCAGAACGTGCGACAATCCCGCTGCTGCTAGCATCAGCTAGCTGCTAGCTTCAGCTAGCTGCTAGCTCGCCACGCTCAGGCTAGTCTGACATGGTGAAGGTTTGAGAAAAGATCTGCTTCACTGAAGCTTCAAAGGCTTCAGGAAGCTGCTGGAAGAGTCTGAACACACAATGCTAAATGCTAAATGCTAACCTCCAGGAGGCAAAGAGATCCAGTTTCAGCAGCTTTCAAAAAAGAAATTCTGATTGAAATCTTGGAGTTCCTCTTCATACATAATGTATTACAATGTTGAAAACCTTTTCTTTATGAATTTGATGATTTTAAGAATTTGCGCCTGCATGCGGATCCAGCTCCCAGGTGTCTCATCGTGTTTCCTCCATCATGACGGGGGGAAGCAGAGCGGCGGCGGCGGCGGCGAGGAGCGGTGAGGCCCGCCGAGGTGACGGCTGCAGCCAGAGTTATTTTTAAAACCGGACGCCTGTCGCTCGACACGCCGCTGCGTCGGGGAACGCCATCCGGACACGGCGGTGGATCCGAGGACAGGCCGGCCTGGACCGAGCAGTCCTGACCGTGACCCACGAGCAAGCCGGCGTCGCACTCGGCGGTCACACCGACGCCGTCCTCACGAGCGCCGCGTGTAACGGCGAGCCGGGCGGATTTCCAGGATGCCAGGGCCCAGCTGGTGTCCATGTGCTGACTGCTGGGCTCCAGAAAAAGACGCAGGGCGGCACATGACACCGAGCGCCTCTTAAACCTGAGAGCCGCTCGCCGGGGTCGCACGCCAAACGCCGGGCGAGCGCACAGCCCGGCACTGCACGGAGACTCAACGGCAGGAAGAGTCCCGAAAATCCCGAAGAGTTTCTGATCATCAGACTGAAAATGAACCCAGCTTCTCCTGACAGGAGGAACCAAAACCGCAACGAACACGGCAAAAACCAGAGTTCGTGCTGCTCAGAAAGCCGAGTTGTTCTGGACGCTGCAGACGATCAGCCGAGTCCATTTTCCTCAAAACGCCGGATTATCTGCACGGAGCAGACCCACAAACTGGAGACTGGCGCACAAAACACACAAAGTCACCGACAACGCAACACTCCAGCCCACTCCGGTCCCAGAGTCCGCTTCCAGGGACCAACATCCTGAAACTGCATCGATTTCAGCATTTCTGCCGTTTCCATGGAAACGGACATCACCTCAACATGAAAACACAAAAAACGCCGTTTCCATTCGAACTGTGTGAACGGAGCCCAACTGTTAGATCTGAAGACGTCACGTTATTTCAGCGTATCCAGAAACTCGGAGGAACAGAAGCACAAAAAAAACAAAAAACAACCAAGAGACCGATGAGGAATAACGGCGACGGTTCTCCACCGCCGGGACGCTGCTCTCTCACTTCTCCACAGCATCGCCTCACCGAATCGTTTCAGAAAAAGTTCCACGTTTCCACGGAAACGGCACAAATGATGAAAACAACGCAGTTCTCCTGTCGGTCCACTAGGTGGTGCTGTTGGCTGTTTTAGTGATGAAACCACAGAGAACACGGAGAACCATACGCTCCAAACATGGACATTCACATGGACAGAAAACCAGGACCAGGAGAACCTGGACTGGAACCAGGACCAGGACCAGAGACAGACCGTCTCAGAAGTGGTTTTCACTCCGCTGTGTTTCTTCCTGGTTCCTCTTCGGTGTGACTTCATCTCAGAGGACAGAACAGCTGATCTCTGCTTCCTCCTGAACCAACACCGTTTGGAACTGAACCTCCGGAGCCCCCTCAGGTCCAGACCAAGTCCTGAGGAGACGGCTGAAGATCCTGGAAAGCCACGAGAGAGAAACGGCGTGGAGTCTCTCTGCCGGCCGCCGCCGATCGATGGAACCTGAGCAGCGTCCCCGAACAGGAAGTGAGTTAATGAGAACCTTCCAGAGACCAGGGAGTCTCTGCAGTCCCACCGTCTGCTCAGGAAACTCGTTTAGCTTCAGAATCCATCTCCAGAAGCGTCGATTAACCCCTCCTCCCTCACGCAGCGCAGAACCAGACGAACTCTGAGAGCAGCAGGCGAAGGCCGCTTCCTCCAGAAGCCAGAGAACACGCCAGAGAACACGCCAGAGAACACGCCAAGAACACGCGAAACACTCCTCCATCGGCTCCAAACACAGGAGGCTCATCAGCAGCACTCTGCCGAGCATGTGCAGAAGAACGAAGAGCTTCTGACCAGCGCGGCGGCGTTTCCAGGAGCGGCGTTCTCGCCAGTGAGTCGGTGTTTTCGTTTGAAATCGTCATCGCTGAACTCCGATCAGTCATGATCGCTTCATTTCAAGCAGCTGTTCTCTGGACCTGTCATCTGTTCGTTCCGCCATTTTTACTGCGTTCTTCTTCTCTGGTTCCATGCAGGATGTAAACAGGGAGCGCACCGCCCCCGCCACTTCCTGTGGTGAACTGGAGACATCGACCAGTCGCTGCAGCCTCACGCTAACGCGACCCGAGTCCGCCAACCACCGACTATAGAAAAACTAACGTGGCGTCCCCACAGCGTTCTCAGGCTGTATATAAAGGTGGGCGGAGCTAACGTGGCGTCCCCACAGCGTTCTGAAATCCCGTTCTGAAGACTTCAGCGAGTCCAGCAGGACGTCTCCGTATTGGACAGTTGAAACCGGCTGTCATGTGATCGGTCCAGCCTGTCATGCAACCGCATCACGTGGACAGAGGAGCGCTGTGATTGGACGATTTATGCAAAACTTTAACTCGTAATATAAAATCAACAGATGATCGATGTGAGTCTGGTGAAGAAGAAACTGGAGACGGACCAGAGCCCGTTCTGAAACCCGGCACTTCATGTTTATTGCTCTCGGGCTCTTTTGAAACCAGCATCATCGCCCCCTGCGGGAATTTCCCAGGAATTACAGTTTTTCTGCACTTCAGCATGATCTTCACCGTTTCCCAGCGGAGGTTGGCGTTTGCCTCCAACACGCCTGCTGCCGGCGCTTTCTTCTGGAAAGACAAGTCTGAGTCCCAGCAGCGCTTGGACCCATGAGACATGGAGCGTCCTCCAGGACAAGGAGCGTCCTCCAGGACAAGGAGCGTCCCCCATGTCTCGTCTGACTGCGGTCCAGAAGCAGCTCATCAACACCCCGGTGCTGATTGATCACACTCCTCGGCTTCAGAGGGTGAGAGCCGGACTGGTCCTGGCCCGGTTCCAGGCCCACATTTTTTTGCGGGACCTAAAATAACGCGCCGCTGCACTGTGTCAATAGCAACGCCGTCACTCTGGAACCGGGCCGCACCGCCGCCCCGCCGCCGGGACCGCTGGGAATATTCCCTCTGAGCCGCCGTTCGCCCGCAACACCTTCCCTCAGCGCACGCCACGGAAAACACGTCCAAACAGCCCAGAGTGTGTGTGTGTGTGTGTGTGTGTGTGTGTGTGTGTGTGTGTGTGTGTGTGTGTGTGGCTGATTGCTGATCAATACGCACACCGCGCCAGCGACACACATCCATTTAGCACGCTTGCTCGGACAGATTGTCAGCCCATTACTGCGGCCGACCTGTCGCCATAGCAACACCTTGTTTACCAGCGAGCGGCGGCCGAGGGACGAACGCCAACGATCCGCCGCCGTGGAGCCGAGCGCCAGCTTCAACGTGTCTTAGTAACCAGAGAGAGAGAGAGAGAGAGAGAAGAGAGAGAGAGAGAGAGACAGAGACAGACCACTGTCAAACATCTCAGCCATGAGACAACAAACCGTGTCTCTCAACCTGTCCAGGGAGCTGAGGTCAAAGTTCACCTCAGGGTGTGCCTCCAGGCAGGAGTGAGTCCAGACCGAGGAGCAGAACCTGTGATCGAGAACGTCCAGAACGTTCCTTCAAGTCCAGCTGGTCGGAGAAGACACAGCGTCCCTCACTGTGGACGGATCCGAGATTCAGACAGAACCCCGAAGGACCGTCCAGAAATCAGAGCAGACGGACTGCCCTTCCCTTCAGCACCTCAGCAGGTTGACGGTTCAACTCCCACATCTGAGAGGGTTAACAGACTCGAGCCCGTGGACGGAAACGGTTTGGGTTCTCCACCCGACCCGTCTCCTCAGAACCAAACGCAGCGTCTCCTCTCCCTGTCTGAACGTCCTCCTGAAGCGGCGGGACACCAGGATCACCGGCGTCCAGCAGGACGGAGACGTCTCTCTGAACGGGGTCTGGAACGGGGTCCGGGTTCTGCAGAACGTCTCTGAACCCGTCACCGTCTGGAAAACGGTTTTTCTCAAAACGCAGCAGGACTGTGGAGGCAGTGAAATGACTCTGATGGACGCGCGCAGCGTCATGACAGCTGCAGGACTTGCTGCGTTGCTGGTTATCGGTCAGTTGACTGTGGATTTTTTAAAGATGAGAACAGAATTTATAATCATTAAATCTTAAATACAGTGAACTGTGCGCATCCAGCAAAGTTCTGGAGCTGCTTTTAATCAGCGGCACAAGAATTTCTCTCCCTCTGTCTCCAACATGAGGTTAAACAGAGAATGAACTAAACTCAGAGTCAGAAAACCCGCAGCAGCGGATCCGACGTTAAAGACGGAAAAACTGAAATGTTCAAAATCATGAGAAATAAAAAACATCATGAGAAACACCGTGAAACACATCCTGCCAGCTGCGGAGACAGCGGGCTTTATTCAGGGGGGGTTATTGATGGTGTGTGTTCTACAGAGGGTGTGTTTTATTGCGGTGTGTTTTGGGTGAGTGAATCAGCTGATTGATCGGGGTGGAGGACTCCACCGGCTCCACTTGATAGACTCACGCCGGCTCCGGTTAATCAGCTAATCGGTTAATCCGGTAAGAAGTGGGACATGGAGACAGTCCTACCGTACTTAATGGGCTCCCGGTTGTACTCCAGGATGGGGACCGCGGCGCCGGGGTCCTGCGGTCCGGGTCCCGGGTCCTCCGCGGGGTCAAGCCGAGCCCCTCCGCGGGCTCCCGGTCCTCCTCCGCCGGCCCGGTGCTGCTCCTCCGGCGGCTCCGTCCACCGGTACGACCACGAACCGTTCCCCCATGGCGGCTGTAGAGGCGCAGCGCCGCGGCGTGTCTGCGGTTCTCCCCCGGTCCTCCTCCGGTTCTCCCCCGGCGCCCATCGGCGGATTGATTACACCCCGGAGGCCCCGCCCCCGCTCCGCTCATTGGCCCAGAGCCTGCAGGGGCGGTGCCGATCAGACAGACAGCCAATCAGATCGTCTAAAACTGTTCCATCAACTTCCAGTTTCTTATCATGAAGGTGGAAAAATCACTTTGGTCTTGATTTTTAAACGTTTAACAGGAATCCTGAAGCTTTACGCATCAAAACACTGTTTTTTGAGGTAATAAAGAAGATTTTTTTTGTTTTCAAGATGCTCACAGACTTCCTGTTGTGTAATGCAGATGAGATATGAAGCTGGACGGTGAAAATGACAGCGATCTGTAAAATGTGCTGCTTTGAACAGCATATCCAGAACGAAATCAAAAATAATCATCATCAAAGGACAAGCTGGACGCTGTGGACTGAGAGTCACGGAGGCGCCATTGTCCATCTGAGCATGTGCAGAAGGACTAGTTAACCAGCCTGGTGGGCATGCGCAGTAGCACAGTTTCCAATGGAAACTGCGGAGGCATCACCATGACAACAGAGTCAGCTCCAGTTGTGTTTTTTATTTGCTCCCAGCACCCAGAACGCTGCGAAAGTTTCCCGTTGTCTCTTGGAAATGTTGTGTGAGCGCGTCCGGAAATAGCGGCGGCGCTGGAGAACATGTCCTGGCACGTTCTCCTCGCCAAACTCATCACCAGCCTCTTCAGTGGCCGGAATGAGCAGCAATTAGCACTCACTCTGCACATCCTCTGACATCCAGCCGCTCATTCTAATTTAAAACATAATGACGCGCCGACGCCACGCCACAGTAACGCCGGGGTGTCCCGACACGGCAGCAACGGCTTCAGAATGACCTCCGATTCTCCAGTAACGGCTTCATACAAGTCCAGAAAGTCAACAGCTCAGGATGAGTTAGCACTGGCCGACCGGCCTTTCCTCATCACTTCATCGTAACGATGATCGAAGAAAATGAGCGACGACGAGGAATATAAGGCAGTGTCTGTCGTGGTGAAAGTACTTTATAAGTAGTTCAACTGCAAATGTGTAATTTCCCAGACAGAAGTCTGCATGTGTTGAAAGTCAGAAATCTATGAATGTGGCGTAAAAACAACCAAAAACTGAAACGTCACATTCCTCAGTTTCAAAGTGAGAGTGTCGAAATCCAGGAGGTCAGAGGTCAGCGGGAAAAAGACATTTTCTTTCATTATAATTTTTTTAAAGGGACTTAAGGCAAGATTTCATGAAAAACTACACATGCATTTCCAGTTTTTTCAATGCTAACGGGCCGTGAAGCATTAAAACCTAAAATAACAGGTAAATCCGCCTGTCTGTCTGCTGCCTGGTACAGGCCGTGTGCCGCAGAATTTGTTGCAGTTCGGGGTCCGAATTTCCCGCGCAGTCGTGTCGATGTGACGTAAATTGACGCTGTATGCGCGCTGCCGACGGTTCTGGAACAGGAAGAACATGAAGAACATGGCCGCCGTGGACACGGGTTAAAACACTGCAGGCAGGGTTTCCGCCAGAGCTTTTCAGTCCACTAAATTGTGCAGCGGAGAGGAGGAAAAAAAAAAAAAAAAAATCTCTCCGACGGTCGAACGCCAGCAGCTGCGTTAGCTGCGTTAGCTGCGTTAGCTTCATTAGCTGCGTTAGCTGCGTTAGCTGCGTTAGCTTCATTAGCTGCGTTAGCTGCGTTAGCTTCATTAGCTGCGTTAGCTGCGTTAGCTTCATTAGCTGGGTTAGCTTCATTAGCTGCGTTAGCTTCATTAGCTGCGTTAGCTGCGTTAGCTGCGTTAGCTTCATTAGCTGCGTTAGCTTCATTAGCTGCGTTAGCTGCGTTAGCTGCGTTAGCTGGGTTAGCTTCATTAGCTGCGTTAGCTTCATTAGCTGCGTTAGCTGCGTTAGCTGCGTTAGCTTCATTAGCTGCGTTAGCTGCGTTAGCTTCATTAGCTGCGTTAGCTGCGTTAGCTTCATTAGCTGGTTAGCTTCATTAGCTGCGTTAGCTGCATTAGCTGCGTTAGCTGTGAAGCACCCCCGCCCACCACGGAGCCGACGGCTCACATTAGTAGCATTCCCCCGCAGCACCACACGCACCCCCCCCCCCAAAAAAAAAAAAAAAACACCGCCCCCCCCACCCTCCCCCCCCCAAACCTTTTCTCCTGCAGGGACACAAATGGATTCTTCAGCATCCATCAAACGACCTGCATCCACTCAAAGCCCACAAAAAAGTGGCACCACGAAGAAAGCGAGGACTTTACCAGCGTTATCTCGTGAGTCCAAAAAAAAAAAAAAAAAATGACCGAAGCCGGTGGGCTGCTGGCTGCAGTTCCCCACAGCGCCTATCGCGGCAGCACTGAGGTACATTTTGTAAAGTTGCCTTACAGTTTTTCACAATTGCTAAAACACATTTCTTGAAACCTCCATCCATTTTCTCAAAACCTAAACACAAATCCAGAAATCCACTACATTCACAAAAACCTCAGACATTTCTGTCAAAATCGAATTATCGCCTCAAAACCAGTTCTCCTGTGATCAAAACCACACTCTGCGTTCAGATCTCACACACAGCAGGTAAAAACATCTTCACCTCAGATCGTTCATTAGACTCTACATGAAATCACTGAGGACACAGCAGCAGTCCTCACTCTGAAACCTGCTGGTTATTCTCCCAACCCATTTCCTGGGTAGCCCTAGATTTTGTGCAGATTGGGTCACTTTTACCCAAAATTAGATGAATTGTGTCGACCCAGCAGAGTGAGTTGATGATTTGAACAAAATCACCATTTTGAACACTCCTGCAGCTCCTTCTCCTTCTTGCATCTGGAGACTTCTGACAACAAACGCAACAGAAAACTGGAGTCCTGTGTTCTCACTGAGGACTATTGCAATGGCTAAGAAGGAAAAGACATATGAGACATCCCTCTCCCTATGGACATGTGTGGCTGTGGCTCAGTTGGTAGCGTGGATGTCTAGCAGTTGTGAGGTTGTTAGTTCAAGTCTTTTCCTCTACATGTCAATGAACTGCCCTGAGCCCCAGCTGGCCTCCAGTGGAGGGTTTGACAGCCTTGCATGGCAGAGGGCACGTGTTTCTGAATTCTGAGGGATTACATTTTACTGTAAAGTAACTTTCCCAGACCCGCTGATAAATCTTGACCCAGCATCAGGGTCGACTCTTCAGCCCAAACGGCGCTGGGTAGAAATAACCCAGCATGGCTCGGTCCCTTTGGGCCAGCGCTGGGTCAGCAATTCCACCCAATGTGGGTTATTTTTACAGTAACCAGCAGTTTTCAGAGTGTGTAGTGCACAGAAAATTTTTATTTTACGTATTTGAAATGCATTTAGAAAAAAAACCCCATCTAAGTCAAAGTGATATCTAAATTGACCGTCATAACAAAAAATAAATACAAAACAAACAAACCAAAGCAGACTCCTGCATGGTCCCGGTCCTGGAGGTTCAGTCTCCAGCATCTTGTCTTTGTGCACACTTGGTCTGATCACATCATTAGAAATATGTGTGTTCAGTTTTGAGCTGTTGTGTGTAACAGATGACAGCTGTGTTGGAGTTGTGTTCACATTTTGCTGCCAGTGAGTACAATTTGCAAAAATGTTGTGAAATGTGTTCAGTGACTGAGAATGTGTCTGAGGTTTTGCAAAAAAGAGCAGATGGGTTTTGAAAATTGAGCATAGGACCTGAACAGTGTTTAAGTTTTTGCCAAAAGAGTGTTTGATTTGAAAAATGAGTTTAGGCCCCTGAGAGTCTGGTTCAGGCAGCGGGGTTTAGTGTTTCAGCAATTTTGAAAAACTGTAAGTCCCTTTAAATGATTCCAGAGCCGCTACAGAAAGTCCAAAGAGCCACCTGTGGCTGCTGGGCCGATACCGGGCTGATACCGGGGCTGATACCGGGGCCGATACTGGTGCTGATACTGTGCTGGGTGCTGGAACCAGGATCCAGCCCGGCCGGACTCTGCAGCTCTGTCCTCTCAAAAAGGAATTTTTCCGTCCACCATGTCTTATCGCTCCACTTGGAGGTAATAACTCGTCTTATCTAAATGCTGCTCTGGTGGAACAGCCTGACGGCTGGTCCTGGGTTTGGCGGTCCAGACTGTTCTGGGCCCCGGTCTCTGTCCCGCTCTGGTTCAGCAGACCATAAACCAGACCCTGGTCCCATAAACCCCTCTGAGCTGAGGCTCCGGGCGAAGGCCGGCACGCCACTCAGCCACTGCTTGAAGGGTGTTGTGGACTAAAATAGACAGCTGGCAGGGCGAGGGTGGAGCGGGGGGTGGAGGGGGTGGAGGGGGGGGGGGGGGGGGCGGGTGGAGCAGTCCTGATGGAGGCTGAGGAAGACTCAGAAGTTTGGTATTAAAAAAAACGGGTTGGAGATGAGCAGCCGGATGAAGGACAGAGGAAGTTGTAATCCTCCGTGTGTGTCGATGGGCTCAGGTCAGAGGTCAGCCTCTCTCCGAGCCAAATGAAACGCAGATTACTTCCTGTAAGCTGGGTGAGAACAGATGTGGCGTCTGAAACAGTCGGAGTTCATCTCTGTGTCGCTCTCACAGCTGTTTTAAGCATTAAAACCCTGTTTTCACACTCCTCGTCACAGGAAGGTCTGCGGCCAGATGTTCGACTGAACCTGCAGCTGGAAGAGAACCTGACGGTTCAGGACTGGATCAGAGTCTCAGCCAAACCACAGACACACTCAGCTCTGGAGCTCAACCCGCCCTCGCCGCCCCGGCATCTGAAACCTCCACTGTCAAAAGCCAGGAGGTCAGAGGTGAGCGGGAATCTCAAAGGTCGCATCGTCAGTCCTCCAGCGCTCATTCAGTTCCGTTCAGTAAAAAACAGGCCAAAGAATGACCTTCGACTCCGAGACAAGGTCACGTTTCAGGTTTCATCTGTTCAATGAAGAAAAAACTGCGTCTGTGTCGCATCACGAAGCGTCAGCGCTCAGCTGAGACGGTGAACATCCAATCACAGCTCAGGGGCTGTGTGTCCGATTTTAGAGGTTTCAGCCTTGTTTCCCATTTTCCAGACAATTTTGACAAAACAGGATAGAAGAAAGAGAAGAGAAGAGAAGGGAAGAGAAGAGAGAAGAGAAGAGAAGAAAGAGAAGAGAAGAGAAGAGAAGAGAAGGAAGAGAGAGAAGAGAAGAGAAGAGAAAGAGGGAAGGAAGGGAAGAAAGAGACCGGATGAAAGGAACCAGAACACAGAAAGAGTTTAACGGCTTCAGGAAGGACATTTCAGCCATTTTAAACATTTCATCTCTGTTTGAAGCATTTTTTCTTGTTCTGTTTGGTTTTTTTATTTGTTTGTTTTGTTTTTTTAATTTATTATTTTTTAAGGATTTTATTTTTGAATTTTTTTTTTGTCATTTTAGCATTTTTTTCCCATTTTATTTTTAGCCTTTTTCAAACCATTTTTTGATCCCAGAGAAAAAAAAGTCATTTTAGAATTGACTCTTGAGTTCATGTAAAAAAAAAAAAAAAAAAAAAGGATTTTTATTTCATGATAATTTTTCTAAATGATTCAGGAGCCAAAGAGCCACCTGTGGCTGGATCCTGACCCCGGCCAATCAGCCAATCAAATCACTCAGTCTGTATGGACTGAGTTAACGTTGAGGTAAAGCAGATCACTGAGTATCTCACACACACACACACACACACACAACCACACCACACACACACACACACACACACACACACACACACACACACAGCAGCCTCACGAGGTGAGGACCCTCGTCTGTTGCCATGGTAACATCCCCGCCGGGCGGAGCTGCGGAGGTGAAGGTGCGTCTGGAGCACGAGGCTCTGCTGACCCGCCTCTCCGTTCCTCCACCCAGAGGCGGAGGCAGGGGGGCCGGGGGGGGGCCGGACGGGGTCCAGGAGGACAGAGGACAGACTGTCAGACCCGGTCCTGGTTCCTCTCACAGCCGGACCTCTGGACCTGATCTCTGGTCCCGGGAGGGGGCTTCTGGGTGGGGGCTGCTGGGTGGGGGCTGCTGGGTGGGGGCTCTCGGGTGGGGGCTGCTGGGTGGGGCTGCTGGGTGGGGCTCTCGGGTGGGGGCTTCTGGGTGGGGGCTGCTGGGTGGGGTTGCTGGGTGGGGGCTCTCGGGTGGGGGCTGCTGGGTGGGGTTGCTGGGTGGGGGCTCTCGGGTGGGGGCTGCTGGGTGGGGGCTGCTGGGTGGGGGCTGCTGGGTGGGGCTCTCGGGTGGGGGCTGCTGGGTGGGGGCTCTCGGGTGGGGCTCTCGGGTGGGGGCTGCTGGGTGGGGGCTGCTGGGTGGGGGCTCTCGGTGGGGGCTGCTGGGTGGGGGCTGCTGGGTGGGGGCTCTCGGGTGGGGGCTCCAGAGAGCCTCAGCTGTGGGCGGACGCTGCTGAAGCCGGTGGTGCGTGCTGAGTGTAGATGTGGGTCAGCGCCATAGCATGAAAGGACGCTTTTACTGTGAGAGAGGGGAGGCGGAGGTGGTGGGGTGGAGGTGGGGGTGGAGGTGGGTCCCCACTGTTGTGTCTTTGTGTTGACCCCCCCCCCGTGCTAGTTGGCCGTTATTAACAGCAGTACAGTCTGTACTGTACAGTCAGCTGGGGCACGATGAGAGAGTGTCCAGATGCCCCCACCATCAACCCCACCCCCACCCCCACCCCCACCCCCACCCCCACCTTCCTCCACTTCATCCACAATGCAGAGCATCTTCCTCTAACATCAGATTCTGGAGCATCTTGCTCTCACTGCCTCATGTTTCCGTGTTTGTTTCAGGAGAAAACCTTCTCATGTTCGATCAACAACAAGGGTCTCATTCCTGTTTTACTGCGGCGCCATGAAAACAGCTCCAGTCCACAAATGCCTTTCTCTTTGTGAAGGACTCTGAATTGTGTGTGTGTGTGTGTGTGTGGTGTGGTGTTGCTACACCATAAAGTTGCCGTGCCGATAAGAGTGTGAACCTGAGAGGTTTGATTACATGAGAGGAGGAAGGCTTGTTTGTGTCTGAGTGCAGATGGCATGCCGTTTGTAACGAGATCCCCCGGGTGTGTGTGTGTGTGTGGTGTGTGTGTGTGTGTGTGTGTTTACAGTACCATGACATGAATCACAGCTGGGTGAATGTTCAGACTGTGGCCTCCAAATAAATGGGTGGAAAATCCCTGCTCCAGAAAAAGAATAATTATAATAACGATATCAATGGTGTTGTATTTATTATTTTTCATTTTTATTTATTCGTTTATTTATTTGTTTATGATTTTAACAGTGACAGTTAACTTTAACACTATTTAAACAGGAACTTACAAAAAATACAAAGATTAAAACAAAAGAATGAATTTTCAACATTTCATTAGAGCGAAATAAGTTAAAGAGAAGAAGTTTCAAAATAAAATAAAACGTGAGAAGAAAATATCAAGTGTGTGCTTGGGGACTACCTTCCTGCAGTCACGATGGTCGACATGGTTGCCGGCGCCGCCGTCCATCCAGAGCATGCAGGAAGTCTCAAGTGGAAGTTAATCGCCACTCCCAACGTAAAGCAACAATAAAGCTTAAATAAAAGCTGAGTTTACACATGATCATATGATTATAGGCATTGTTTGTTTCAGTTATATGTCTGTCAGGCAGACTGGCATCATTGATTTATGAATCTTTAAAAATCTTTAAAACTCAGAATTTAGTTGGAAGAATCCGCTCATCACAGAGGCCTCATGTTCACGTTTCATGGATTTAACTTTAATATCACTGTTATCAATAAATACACGTGTCTCTCACACACACACACACACACACACACACACACACACACACACACACACACACACAGGACTGAATAAAAACTAAGATTCATAACTGAATTCTCATATTGAATGAAAGGATGAAGAAAAGGGAGAATTTATCAGTTGAACCGGGCAGCAGCAGCAACATGCAGACACAGACACTACAAATAAATTAGTTTATGTTAATGAAAAGAGAAGACGGCTCTTTAGTCCTCGGCTGTGCTGCCAGACATTATGAATCGATCACATGATGCTTCCTGCGTCTGCTGGATCACGGATCACCTGACAGGACGTCCACAGGGAGGCAGGCTGTGCTTCCTGGTGGATTAATCTGCTCCACAAATCTGTTCATATCAAGTTCAGCCATCAAAGGAACGAAGTGATCATGTTTCCCTGTCATCAGTCTTCTGTGATTCTATTTTATTTCTGGAAAGACAGTATTACTCCATCATACTGGCAGTATCGACCTGGAGTTCTCTCTGATGCAAATGTTGTGATTCAGTTCAGTCTGCAGTCAAAAACCAACGAACAAGTGGTGGGTGGAGGTCCTGGGTGGGGGTTATGGGTGGAGGTTAGGGGTGGGGGTCCTGGGTGGGGGTCATGGGTGGAGGTCATGGGTGGAGGTTATGGGTGGGGGTCATGGGTGGAGTCCTGGGTGGAGGTTATGGGTGGGGGTTATGGGTGGAGGTTATGGGTGGGGGTCATGGGTGGAGGTTATGGGTGGGGGTCATGGGTGGAGGTTATGGGTGGGGGTCCTGGGTGGGGGTAATGGGTGGAGGTCCTGGGTGGAGGTTATGGGTGGGGGTCATGGGTGGAGGTCCTGGGTGGAGGTTATGGGTGGAGGTTATGGGTGGGGGTCAGGTTCTTTTCCTTAAATAGTTAAAGTAAATTAGGACACGGACACAGGACGATTCAGGTGGAGTCAAAATTACTTTTAAGGAGAGGAAAAGCGTTCGCTCGGCCGACCTCGCTCCGTCTCTCTGAGTAATTTTCCTTCCAGCTTTTATTCACCGACACTGGGAGGGGCTCCCGAGGGTTCTTGGGATGAGACTGGTTTCAAACTTCCTGTTTGAATGGAAACAATGCTTCTGATTGCATCTATTGCAACTGATTGCATCAGTTGCAATAGATGCAATCAGTGACAACAGGAAGAGGATAACGCGCTCAGTCAGCATTTTTCAGACTGCAGGTAGTTCACCCGTAGCCTCGAACCAGCCCCGCCCACTCTACGTCCACATTGGGATTCAGTACCTGGGGGGTCTGGGGACGAGCCAATAGAAAGAGACTGCGGCTCGGCCATGAAACGGCCGAGCCAATCAGCGTTGCCGCTTTTTGTTTTCAAATTTTTTTGACGAATTCCGGCGGCTAAACCGGAAGTGACGTCATCACCGAGCGTAGCGGAGGTTACAGACTTTAACCATCGTCTGAAAGCTGCATAAGTAAGTTGTAGCCAAAATACCAAGAATTACAACAACCAAGCAGAGCCAGAGTGGCCTGGAGAGGTGCTGACAGGAAAAGACGTTTTCGCCTGTCTCTGCGTGGAGAAGCTAAAGCTAGAGCTAAAGCTAACTCTTAGAGAAGCTAACGCATTTTGATGACGTATTTGTTTTGAAGCGCTGATTGGTGAAGTGTGCTGTCAGTCAAGGAGTAACCAACCCCCTGCACGGAGTTTGTATTGGCTTGTCCCCGGACCCCCCAGCTAGTGGATTGGAGTGGGCGGGGCTGGTTTAGGAGGCCAGTTCACCGTCCTGCAGACGCGAAGCATGGAAGCATTTAGCCATGATAGTCTAACATTATATTTCCACCTGTGGGTGGGGTGGGGGGGGGGGGGGGGGGGGGGGGGGGGGGGGGGGGGGGGGGGGGTGGGGGTGGGGGGGGGGGGGGGGGGGGGGGGGGGGGGGGGGGGGGGGGGGTGGTGGGGTACAGGTGTGGTACAGGGTGGGGGTACAGGGTGGGGAGACTGGGTGGGGGTACAGGGTGGGGGTACAGGGTGGAGGTACTGGGTGGTGGTACAGTGGGGGTACAGGGTGGGGAGACTGGGTGGGGGTACAGGGTGGGGAGACTGTGGTGGTACAGGGTGGGGGTACGGGTGGGGAGACTGTGGTGGTACAGGGTGGGGTACAGGGTGGGTACGGGTGGGTACAGGTGGGGTACAGGGTGGGAACTGGGTGGTGGTACAGGGTGGGGGTACAGGGTGGGGGTACTGGGTGGGGAGACTGGGTGGTGGTACAGGGTGGGGTACAGGGTGGGGAACTGGTGGGGGTACAGGGTGGGGGTACAGGTGGAGGTACTGGTGGAGGTACAGGGTGGGGGTACAGGGTGGGGTACAGGGTGGGGAGACGGTGGGGGTACAGGGTGGGGGTCCTAGCAGCCCTCTGGCCATCATGGTCTCTGCCTTCAGCCTCCTTCCAGAAGGGTTTTGACCTAAAGCTGGAACGGACCAGGATCCGGTCGGTCCCGGTGTCGCTGTGAAGCCGGACTCTGCAGCAGGCTGTTCTGGCTCCGCCCCCTGATGGCGCCCCGGTGCTGACGGTGGAGGGCTGGGCCAGTATTTGGAGCCTGATGGTGACGCTCTCTCATGAGGCTGTGATTCCGCCGCTGGAGGACTCAGTGGAAACACCGGCCGGATCCTCCGGGTCGGGAACTGACACCCGGACGACACACTGGGCGCCGGTCCAGACCGGCAGCAGGAGGTCTCACCGATCTAGAGGTGACTGACAGGAAGTGTTGGGTCTGGAGTGTGTTTCACGCTGGTTTTTCTTTGTCTCTCACCTCAGAGGAGCTGCTGGGATCTGTGGAGTCCCGCCGACACGTTCAGAACCGCAGAACTCCTCTGCAGCCGGCCGCCTGTTTGACCAGGTTCGGTTAGGGTCAGGGTTCAGGGTTCAGGTTCCAGTCGGAAGATGAAGGCCCAGATGAAGTTTCCATGGCAATGCCTTCAACCTTCCATGTGTTTGGAGTCACTGAAAACACCGCCTTGCTTCACGTCTTCAGGTGTTAGCGGTGAGGAGTAGAATCACACACACTGCTCACTCTGGTTTTTTCACTCCTCCACCTCCAGAAGCTTCATGTCTGTTTCAGGTCGATTCCCTCGTCTGGTTTCACAGTCGTTTATATTCTGAGATCAGCTTTTTGACACTCTGGTCCTCTTTGCTCCTGTTGAGCGGTTCCTCCTGTGTCTGCTCAGGACTCAGGACTCAGGACTCAGGACTCAGGACTCAGGACTCAGGACTCTTCCCTGGAGCTCCTGCTGCTCTCCTGCTGCCCTCTGCTGGACCAGGTCTGTCACTGCGGGGCGGTTTCTCAGATTTCACTGAACATCGGGGTCTGACTGACCGACGATCTGTTTACA
Source organism: Salarias fasciatus (assembly GCF_902148845.1). Lineage (NCBI taxonomy): Eukaryota > Metazoa > Chordata > Actinopteri > Blenniiformes > Blenniidae > Salarias > Salarias fasciatus. Next base: position 62,571 of record NW_021941255.1, read on the forward strand.
GCAAGAAAAGGGAAACATACAACTTTGGTCGTGTTTTGTGTCGTTCACAACACAGCAAGATCAGACCACTGAAAACCCAGTTCGGAAACAGATCCCAGGATCTGTTTTTCCACCAAAAAGCAGGAGTAACTGCAGTCGTGCTACAGTTACATCTTCATTTCATTCTGAGTGTTTAAACACACAAAGGATTGAGAATAAGTGTAGTGTTGTGTATGTAGTTTAGTCTTGTGTTGTGTATCCTATTGTAGTGTAGTGTAGTGTAGCGTAGCGTAGCGTAGTGTAGTGTAGTATAGTGTAGTGTAGTGTAGTGTAGTATAGTGTACTGTAGTGTGTAGTGTAGTGTAGCATAGTGTACTGTAGTGTAGTGTAGTTAGTGTACTGTAGTGTGTAGTGTAGTGTAGCATAGTGTACTGTAGTGTAGTGTAGTATAGTGTACTGTAGTGTAGTGTAGTGTAGTGTGTATAGAGTAGTGTAGAGTAGTGTAGTATAGAGTTGTAGTAGTGTAGTATAGTGTACTGTAGTGTAGTGTAGTGTAGTGTAGTATAGAGTAGTATAGAGTAGTGTAGTGTAGTGTAGAGTAGGTAGTGTAGTGTAGTATAGTGTACTGTAGTGTAGTGTATGTAGTATAGAGTAGTATAGTAGTGTAGTATAGAGTAGTGTAGTGTAGTGTAGTGTAGTATAGTGTACTGTAGTGTAGTGTGTATATAGAGTAGTATAGAGTAGTGTAGTATAGTAGTGTAGTGTAGTGTAGTATAGAGTAGTGTAGTGTAGTGTAGTTCCGGACTCCCAGTCATGGTAAAAGCAGAGAGAACCTTTCTGTTAAGTGTTTCCAATAGATTTGATTATAAGCAGTGTTTTCCAACTGTGGGGCTGCTCCTCTAGGGGCGCCACAGATCTTCATACAAACTGGCCCGTACTCGTCTGACTCCCTTGGCCAGTCGCGCTTGAAGCAGCTGAAGCTCTGACTAAAGGTTTCTTTCTTATGTCTTAAAGCAGAACTTTGTAAGTTTGCTTTAGCGCTCCCCCTACTGGTCTCCTGTGAAAGCTCACTGTCGTAAACGTCCTCCGCACTCCCCCCACCTCCCCCGTGCAGAGAGCGTCCCACTCCCATGTCCTTTTTTCCCGCTTGCTAGACAGTTTTTTTTCTGTCTTGTTGGTTCGCCATCCGTGAGCACCTCAGGACGGCGTTGCTAACGCTAGCGAGGGTTTCATGTTTGTTTTAGACGCTTTTGTTAAATCTTCTGCAGCAGCAGTTCCTCGCGCTGCCCCTCCGGTCGCTCCCTCTGTCGCAGACATGCCTGCCTCGCACGCTCAGACTTATTGGAAACAAACACACTCGGAATGTCTTTCAGCAGCGAACTCACTCGCGCTCACTTCGACGAGAGGAGGCGCCACTCCTCTTTATTTTTCAGTTACCAAACGGAAATCAGAACCAATCAACACATCATGCAAAGATCGTCTATTGCAACACAATGACAGATCTCGCACTCCAACAGCTTTTATACTTGTATCCCGTATGAGCGCCGTAAAGCAGGTTTGTTCTCGCGAGATGTTCGGGTCGCCCCTCTGAAATTGCAAGCGCTGCTTTCAGGACCCAGACCCCGGGGAGAGTGAAGGGACAGGCGAATCCCCGTGACAAGTCTTTGTTTACCCCCACAGGGATTCTGAAACACATTATTGAGGTAAAAAGTTGCAAAGTTCTGCTTTAACTCTTGCTTGTGTTGTACTCGCTTCCGACAACAGCGTCTGCTGAATGAAATTGTGGATTGTAGACTCCAGGTGTTCTAGTCTGGCCTCAGGTGTTCTGGAGGTCTGGATTCAGGTGATCTGGTCGAGTGTGTCAGTTTTGACAGTGAATCCAGCAGAGGACATGAAACCCAGCAGTGTTCCTGAGTCCTCCTGAGACTCCTGGATCAGTCCAGACCCTGTGGTGGAGTGAGGTGGAATAACACTCACCACTTGACCCAGACTTGTATGGGTTGTTTCATGTTCTACCTGGGCTTTTCTCCTACAGACCCTGAAGGGGATCAACAGATGGAACTGGATGCAAACCAGCCAAAGAGTGAGGAGGTGAAGCAGATGGAGAGAAGGCAGAAGGCTGGAGGATGGAGGATGAAGCTGAAGCTTCCAGCTGCTCATCAGACGGGCCGACAGGAACTCTGGCTGTGTTCGAAACCGCATACTTACCTACTACCATACTGACTTATTGAGTATGCAGTGTGTTTACACTGGCAGTATGCCATTTTGAGCATGCGAGAAGTTCCCGGATGCATACTGCATTCGCCAGAAATGTTGAGTATACGTCGTGTGTTCACTACTCATACTGAATTACCCAAGATGCAACGCGACGGACAGCGGTTGCGCCAGACAGAGCTTGCGCCGCCTGGCGGCCGGCGGGTGTGGTGAGGGGAGCAGCTCGGGTAGGGGGCGGGCCCTGGCCCCGATCTGGGTCCGGTCCCGGAGGGTGTATGAAACTCTGCGCTCGCCGGCGGCCGCACCGGGGGGCCCGGGGGTCCGCCGCCGGACCTCTGGAACCGACCCGGTGCGACGCCCGGGGGGCCCGCTCGTAGGACCGCTGGTGCGACGGCGCGTCTCGGTCCCGCTGCCGAGCGGTCGGCGGGGAGCCAGCGGCGTGATCCATGGTCGCCCGCCGCCAAAGACCGACCGGCCTGGAGGCCGGGCTGCCGGGTCGGGGGACCTGACTGCCACGCCGTGCCGGGCGGGAAGCCCCCCCCCACCCCCCGTGGCGGGTCCGGGGTTGGTGTGTGCTCTGCTTCTCTCCTGCTTCTCTCCTGCTTCTCTTCTCTACTCCTCCTGCTGGAGCTGCTCACTGCGGCTGGCTCACATTTCGCCGAATTCGTCCGAACAAAATCATAAACGCTGGTATTCGGACAAACAAACGACACACTCGCTCTAAACCACCACTTTGTCGCCTAATTTTAAAAAAAATCTCGATGAGTTGTACATTGAAGAGTTTTACAGCTAAAGTGAAATCAGCTTTAGCAGGTCGATTTCGGCTCGGGGAGGAGTGCAATGCATCGTGGGTTATGTAGTATGCTGTAGTGTAAACGCTTTGCATACTGTCTGATGGACTAGTATGCGGATGCAGGATGGATAGCATGAGTATGGAAGGATGTAGGAGGCAGTATGCAGTTTTGAACACAGCCTCTGTGTCCATTTCAGAAACACTGACAAGGTCGGCCACTGGGTGGTGCTGTGGTTTTTGGTGGTGTAAACAAGCGCCAGCCTCCGCTCATAAATCATGAAGATAATGCGGAAGTGCAAAAAGCTGTAATTCCGGAGAGATTCCAGCAGGGGGCGATGATGCTGGTTTCAAAAGAGCCCCGGTCTCATTGGAACCCATTCAAAAATGCCGATTTCAGAGTGCAAATAAATATATAAAGCGGCAGTTTCAGGACGTATTTTGGTCTTATCTCTAGTTTCTACACCTGCTGCTTCACCAGACTCTGATTTTCACATAAATCATCAGTTGATTTTACATTACGAGTTAAAGTTTTGCATAAATCGCCCTATCACAGCTCCTCCCTGTCCACGTGATGCGGTCACGTGACGGGCGGGACCAATCACATTTACATCCGGTTTCAAATATTCAATGTGGAGACGTCCTGCTGGACTCGGTAAAGTCTTCAGAACGGCGGTTGGGAACTCTATGGGTGACGTCACCAAAGGTCTGTCCATTTATATACAACCTATGGGTGAAATCAGGGAGCATGATTTATGAAGGAGACCACCATTTGGTCTCCACCATTTATTGTATAAAGAAAAGTACAAAGGTCCTATCTGGTTCAGGAAATCACAGTCAGCGAGCAACGCTGTCACGGTGTGTTTCCACCGGACGTGACGCAAATATTCGTGCAATGAGATTACACACTAAGTCAATGTAATGACGCGATTGTCGCTCAATCTTGAGCGGCGGACGGCGAGCGATGACGTGGCGGGCGGCCGGCAGCGCGTTGCAGCGAAAAATCCTCGCGCCCGTGGACTTGCACTGCCAGTCGGCCCCGCACACCGCTCGCCGCCCGAATCCCCCGCTTCACCGCCCGCGCTCGTCGCTCCAGTTGAAATAATTGAACTTTTCAAGCGAATTGCGCCAGGACAGCCTGTCAGCGTGGAGTCTTCACGGACGTGCTGACGGAGGGCAGCAGGGCTCCGACCACGCAGAACAGTTGGCATGATGCCAAGGCGAACGGCGAGCTGCGTGCGCGATCTCATTTGTTCACCGCTTCTGATGGAAGCACAGCGTCAGCCTGAAGCAGCGCTGGAACGGCCGTCCAGGCGCAGTCCTGCAGTAGCGCTGTGACGTCCAATGAACGAGTCGTTCGTTTGAACGGCTCTGTTAAGTGAACGACGAGAGCCGTTCACACAGCTGTCTGAGAGCCGTCCCTTTGTGCAAATTGTCAACGCTTCCTTCACGTGTCTCCTGAGTGTCTCCTGAGTGTCTCTTCAGTCTCTCCTCAGTCCAGCTGTCTCTGCTGCCTTCATGTGACCAACCGAGTTTCAGTTTTCCGCAGCAGCTCCATCACCTGAACGCAGCAGCTAACTAGCGGAGGAGGAGTGTCCAGAAACCGGAGCGGAGCCGGTTTTCGGAATAACTGGTTTCCTCATTAATCGGTGACTAGTTTCTTTCATGTCCCTTGTTGCTGATAGATGCTAAAACCAGACAAAAAGCCGTTCAGACCTTTAATGAGTCTGATTTCAACATCTGCTGCTACTAGCAGCAGCAGCAGGAAGTGCTAAAGGAAGTCAGTCACCAGGTAACAAGGACACCGGTTTTTGAAACACCGTATTGACCGCTTTATCAGAGTTTTTGCAACGGGACACACACACACCACACAGACGGACAGCCGGGTGCACACAGGACTGTGGGACAAACAGAAGAGTCCTGCCCAGAGACGGTGATGAGGAGCTGTGATGTTTCTGCAGGATCTTCTGTGTTGCATATTTGTACCAGCGTGACGCGTCGCGCGAATGAATTCACACGCCAGCGATAAAACTCGGGCGTCTAGCGCGGCGCGGTGTCATTTGCCGCGCGAATGCAGTCGCGTTAAACGCGTCCGGGGGAAACACACCGTTAGTCTGAAACCAACGGCCCCAAAAAACAGTTTCCAAACATACATGAGTTTCTCTGCAGTTTGCTTCACTCTGCGGCCTTAACGAGGCCAAGCTTCACACTCTGAACAACACTGCCTGGTACTTTAGTCCTCATCCGGAGTGGTCCACAGGGAGAACATGTAGACTAGAAACACCGTGGCTGTAGTGAGGTAGAGGATGAAGAAGCCTCTGTTGATCCTCCGGACCCGTCGGGTCCAGTAGCCGGGTTTCTCCTCGTCCTTCCAGGAAACATCGGAGTCTTTCTCCAGCTCGCCTCCTGGGTCATGTTCATGCTCACCTCTGGTTTCTCACTGTTAGTCTGCAGAAGAAGATCATGAACAGCCAGGTTTCAGCGGTTTTCTTGTTTGAAACGGTCTGTGGATGAACTTTCCTGAGATTTTTACCTCCTTGCTGTCAGACGGGGTTTGATCGGCCGGTGTGGTGGAGAGAAGCGCTTGCTGCTGTTCTTCCACTCTGGGGAGGACAGATCGGAGGCGACGTTCACATCCAGGATTCAACAGTCTGCTGCTGAGTTTCCCCAGATCCCACAATTCAATGCACCGATCGGCCAAGTCATTATGACCACCTGCTTCCTGTCTGGACTGTCTCCATCTCATACTGTCTCATATGGAGCAAACTGGATCCTGACAGCTTTCTGTCCCAACCATCACTCCCAGCATGCATCACTGAGCCATGGCCCTCAGCAGCTCACTGCCTTTCCTTCCTTTGCTCTAAAATGATCCTGATTCTTGTCAAACTCTTCAAAATCTCTGCGCAGGGCCGGCCTTAACCAATCCGACACCCTAGGCAAGATTTTCGTGGCGCCCCCTTGCATTGCCAGCGTATACTGTACTAACAAGAAACTTGATAGATTTGTCTTATTCAATTGTTTTATTTAAAGGAAGATAATTTCCAATCAGCATAGTCAACAAAAATAATAAATTATAGATAAATAAATGCAAAATTAAATGAATATATGAAATACAATATGAATACCGAACGTGAAGTATAAATGGTACAGAAAATCAAACATCACGCTTCTTTCAGCAGAAGCCACTGGACCAGGAGGAGTGGCAGAGATTCTCAGTGCAGCCCACATGTTGGGGTAAAGTTCTGCCAGCTTCTCATGAAGGTGTAGCTGAGGTGGAGGCACCAGGAGGCGCTTGATTCTGAGGTGGAGGCACCAGGAGGAGCGCTTGATTCTGAGGTGGAGGCACCAAATGAAGCCTTGATTCTGCTGCATCCCAGGCGGACGATGTAGCTGAGGTGGGCAGCAGCAGTAGAGGTGGTAGATGGTCCAGGGGGATTTAGAAACTTCAGCAGCACATCTGAAAATAGTATGTGACTCCACTGAGTATCTAATTATAAAAACACATGATTCCAAGAATAAAATAAAATGATAATAAAAAAACCCATATACATGTATGACGTTCACTATGGAGTGCATATATAATATACAATGCACTTGTTCCTGATGTTCAATTTATTGTCATTACAGTGGAATGCTGAATGGCACAATGTACAGCAGCAGTAAACTGCAGTACTGCTGTTACAAATACACATCTGACTGAATTACAGCAGTGCTGATATTCACAGCAGCATTTCCTCTCCTGTGATACTCTAAATTATCATTAACCATGAGCCCACAGCTATATGGGTGGAAAGTGACTATTACCAGCAGGGCCAACGTTAGCTACCCAGATGGCAAATTAAACGTTCAACAAAGAATAAAAGAAATATAAACACCGTCTGAAATGATCTAGTATAAACTTCACTGAGGAATGTAAGCTGAGAACACCAGTAGTTATCTACATTATTTTCCATAACAACAAGCCCCTCCACATTATTGATATTGATTAGTGATTAGTGATTAGTGATTAGCAGCCATCCAGGTTAATGTCACGTTCTGCAACAGAGACATAATTTCTTGCAACATTACCTTTCCGTTTGTCTTGCTCTTTCTCCTCCTGGTTTTCTTGTTTTTCTTCACGGGGCTCCAGGACAGTTCTGGTCGTTTTGACATTTGTTCATGCTGATGATGGGGCGTCCAGAAACAGTCATGGAGAAGGAGGGGGAGGAGGGGGGCGGGCAGCTGGGGGGCGCGGACGACTCAGTAAATAATATGGTAAACTACTGGAATTAATTAATTCTTCGCTTAAGAGTACAACAACTATTTAGAAAAATTGTGAAACTTTTCTTCTGATTTGATTTGATTGATTTGATTTATTTATTTCATTCATTTAAATAAAACAAAAAGTGAATGCAACATACTTGCATCTGCATACTTCAGCACAGATATGAATGAAAAGGTACAGAAAGAAGCAAAAGCTTATAATATCTGCCCCTTGTCAATTCAGAAATCCTTTAAACTTCCGATGTGCGCGCTACATTCAATACATAACAAAGAAACAATACATAACAAAAAAACAAGTTGTCATCATACAACACAAATTTCAAAGATGTCCTACATGGCGTCTTTGTATCTATCCATCAGAATTAGTTTCACACTCTTTTTGAAACAATGGATGGATTTTGAGGTTTTGATTTCACACTCAAGGCTGTTCCATAGATTTACACCGTGGACTGAGATACACCTTTCCTTTGGTTTAGTTCTAAACTTAGGTTTACAAAAAAAACTGATCCTCTTAAATTATACTTACTTTCTTTCTTTTTGAATCTATTTTGCAGGTTTTCTGGTAATGTTTTCTGGTGAGCTTTATACATACATTTGAGAACGTTAAGTTCAACCAATTCATTAAATTTTAATGTTCCTAATTGTAAAGAAATTGGATTTGTGTGAGCTCTGTATCCACTGCCATTTACAACACGAAGAGCACGTTTCTGTAAAATGCAAATTGGATCAAGGTAGGTTTTACATGCATTTCCCCACACTTCTATACAGTAAGTCAAATGTGGAATAATTAAGGAATTATACAACAGTAATAAAGCATTCTTATTGAGAGACTCTTTAACCTTGTGTAACACAGCAACAGTTTGGGATAATTTTGTTTTAACACGTTCTGTGTGTGATTTCCATGTTAAATGTTCATCAATTAAAACACCCAAGACTTTACTTCGTGCACTCGTTCGATCTCTAACCCTTGAATGGAAAGTCTTGCACCAATATCTTTTTCTTTACAAGTAAAGACCATAAATTTTGTCTTGTTAATGTTTATAGATAGTTTGTTAGCATTAAACCAATGTAATACTTTCTGAAACTCATTTTCCACTGTTTGTAACACCTCATTTATGTTTTTTCCCGTGTAAAACAATGTGGTATCATCTGCAAATAAAATACATTTTAGTACATTTGAAGCAGACACAATATCATTCACATAGAGGAGCGCTGGCGCCCCCTGATGGACGGCGCCCTTAGCATCTGCCTATACTGCCTATGGCACGGGCCGGCTCTGTCTCTGCGGTCAGGATGGACTGAGGTGGTCAGATCAGGAAACCTTTAAAGCTGTAGGCCAGCCTGATACATTACAGTCTGGGTGAAGAGAGAGAATCCAGCTTTTAGAGAGCACAGTTAAAACTCCAGCATGGGGCTGAATGCAAAGATGCTGACATGAGGGACTTATAGATAATTGATCCAAAAGGTCACGAAGTGTCTATTTGGGGAAGATCTTTGTCAGTTCAGTCTTTATACAGACCATTTTAGTGCAGACTAACCTTTGGAAAAGCCACAGAAACTGACTGTTCTCTCTGAGTTGCTGCTTTGGTCTCCATCGGTTCGGCAGTCTTGGGTTTCCGAGTCCTTCTGGATCAGATACGTGGCCAAAATGGCCTCCAGGAGGCTGATCAGCATCATAAAGAAAATCCCGATGCAGTAGACGGCTGGAGGACAGCAGAGTCCCTGAGTTAGCGTTCTGGCTCATGTGAAGCATCGTCCAACGAGAGCGAGGCTGTCGGGGTGTTTACCGATCAGAGGCACCCTGTCGGACGAGGAGGGCAGAATCTCGTGGAGAATCAGCTGCAGCACCGTGACGGCGAGCAGCACTGTGATCCTGAAGCTGATCTTCTGCTCTCCGCTGTCTGGGATCAGGTAGGAGGCCAGGTCCATACACAGGAAGAAGAAGATGGGCAGCAGGAAGTTGACGGCGTGCTGGATCGGCCTCCTCTGCATGAAAACCTGGGAAAAGATGCATTCAAGGACAGGAGGTTCACACACTGGCTCTATTCTGAATTGTAGGAGAAGTCAAGTCTGGAGACGCCCTGCACGTCCTCTCAGACGAGCTTTGGGACTGTTTGTCCCTTCTCTGCTGCAGAGGTGCTGGACCGGGACTGCATTCGGCTGTCTCCTGGTGGACACCATTTTGCTGATTAATGCCTCTAATTTAAACGGATCCCAGACCAGTTCCTGACATGTCTGAGTTGGCTCGCAGTGATCAGAGCCCCACTCATCCTGTCCCTGTTTCCAGCCTGAAGCCTTCCAGCCTCTGCCAGCCGACCTGCTGCACTTCGCCCTGCTTTGAACAGATGTGAGTGGTTTTGATGAGCAGAGAGCAGACCATGAACCGAGTCCAAGGCCACCAGAGGGAGGGTGCAAGGAAGACCACTGCCAGCCAGGAGGGTAAGCAGAAGGGGTGGGGGCCCCGGCACCGGGCCCCGGCACAAGTCACCAGGCCAAAACGGCCCAGGGCAGAGCCGAGCAGAGCCCCACCCTGGATGGGGAAGTTTGGAGGAACGAAGGCCCAGCCGAGGGACAGCCATCTCCCCAACCCCGGTCAAACCTGCACCCTCGACCCCCACCTCCCATCAGTCCCACCCCAGGTGTCCCCTCATGTACACAGACACTGGGGATGGAGCGACCACCGGCAGAGTGATGAACCGCGGTTCAGGCCGCGACGGTCAGCACCGCCGCCCCAAACGCCACGCACCACACTCAACCAACGCAGCCCGAAGGACCTACAGCGACACCTCGGGACTCGCACAGCCAAAGCTGATCAGCCCCAAAAGCCCAGCAAACCCAAACCCCCCCCCCCCCCCCCCCCGAATGACAGCAACCCCATCCACAGGAACGCAAAAAAGGGGGTGGTGGGCAAAAGGCACATCACCCCCCGGCAATGATCCGGCCCCCGACACCAACCACCCCCCAACAACTACTTTCCTTGATGACTGGTGACTGACTTCCCTGAGCATCGGCCTCTGCCGTCACTGCTGCTGCAAATCTAGAAATCAGACCCAACAGAGGTCCGACAGGCAACAAGACACGTCAAAGAGAGTCGGTCTCCAGTCAGCAGGGGAATCAGGAAACCCCGGCTCTGCTCTAGTTTCCAGTCACTCCTCTTCCTCTCAGGTCGCTACTGCATTCAGGAGGCTGCAGCCTGCAGTGGAAAACTCAGACTCAGAGGTTTCTTCAGTCGTTTCCGTGACGGCAGCGTTGACAGCTGGGACTCAGACACTCAGGTTCTACTGGGTCGTAATGGACGAACCTGCCGATCTGCCGAGACACCCACCGTGTAAACAATCACAGTCTGGTTGGATCCGAAGTAGAAGTTGTTGGTTTTTTTGGTGACCGTCATCTTGACAAACCGCCACTCGTGCTGCGACTGCATGGCGTGGTGAGACCACTTCGAGACCAGCGTGGTGTTTGTGTTGACCACGAAGCGTATCTCGTCATCTGAGGAGGGAGCAGAAGAGGGAGCGGTCGGGTTTCTGGGCGGGTCGGCGGAGGAAAGCGTTCATGTGTTCACCGTTCCTCACCTGAGTGCATCAGAGACTTAAAGGAGATGGTGCACCGCTGGGTGTCGAAGGGGAACTTGTAAACGTTCATGCGACAGGTGCCCGTCACCACCTGATCGATTCGCTGTACCACCTCGCCGAATGAGTTGACCTTGAGGAAAGGACTCGGAGCGATTTTGTCCTTCTCCAGCCTGTGTGAGGTACACACACACAATTTCAGCTTCTAAGATTGCTCGTTTTTTGCAAGTTGCTTCAGTTTTGTGCCATCTTTACACTTTTTGGTATTTGTTTACATGTGGGGAACCTGAGAGGAAGACTTGTCCGTCAAAACGCTCCATGTGAAACCGTAAATATACATCTATCATCTATAGCCCCTCAATTCTCTTTTTAAAGAAACTACATTGCCTACATTCAGTTGTGAATCGGTTGGAGGATCACTGCATCCTCCACGTCCCAACTGAGATACTGAGATTAAATGAAAGCCACATGAACTTACATCTCCTCAATGATGATGTCTGGTTTCCACAAAGAGTCACTCGGAACACGATGTGTTTAATTCCACAAAATTCCTCAGGATACCAGAAATGAGCTGGTTGTTCCAGGACTGTTCAGGAAGATGGAGGACAGGTGAAAAAAAAAACACGATAATCTGTGTGAAGGTCAATCATTTCTCTTTCCACTTCAGGCAAGAAGAAATGAGAGAAAACTCACCAAATAAAGCCAAATTACGTAATAAAAAGCTGGTCATTCGCTTTCTGTGGATGAAAACATGCAATGTGTGAAACAATGTCGGACAGCAAAGATGCAGGACAAACTTTTCTCAAGGCGGGGCCGCTCTCGGAGGGGGCGGGGCCCGGCGGCCCCCTTCAACAAACTTTAGAAGTTGAGGAAAAAAATGAACTGAATACAGACTAGAGTTGTCGCAGTAGTTCAACAATCCGCTGGTAAAGGCACAAACAAGGCATTTCTTTCCATCCTTCCTTCCCTCTTTCCCACTGCACATGCTCACAAGGCCTTCAGCTGATCTCCCCGCCCCCTCCCCCCTCCGCCCCCCAGCAGAACAGCCAATCACTGTCTATGCAAATGAGCTAGAACCAACCCTGTCTCAGGGATACACAGAACTCCTCAAAGAACTGAAGAAAGCTTAAAAAAGAGTACCAGCAGCACAGTGAACATCGTACCACGTTGAGGATGGCAGCAATCGACATTTCCAGGTAAACGTAGGTGAGATTGAGGTGACTTTGAACGGGCCGACTCATGGTTAAAACCTCCTTTTTTCCTTGGAGATCCAGTTCGTCTATGATGTCTCTGTAAGTACAGAGCATGTCACAAGGTTCTGCGAAGAAAAGGGGAAACCTTCTGAATCTGAAAGTTTTCCCAAAGGTGAAAGGAACGACTTTGATGAGGATGATGAAGTTTTGGGCAGTGTGTGGAGTGCTACCAGTCCACCCTCATCAGCGATTCAATCAATCAATCAGTGGTGGGCCGTCAGGGCCTGCAAAGCCTTCTCTGCTGGCCTAAAAGTATCTGAATTACAGACTGATGTAAATTATATTTTGTCCATAAATAATTAATAAATGATTCCAAACGGTATGATCTGGTTCCTTTCATAGTTTTCCCGTGGTTGCGCTGCTTCCAGACATGTTTTTTTCATATTAAATCATTTAACCAATCAGATTTCAGGCATCATCTGTTGCTAGGGTCAAAGAAATCTGCTCGAGGCCTTCACTGTCCGTTCCTGATGGCGCAGTGAAGTAAAGTGAAGCATCAAACAGACAGTGCTTCAACCAAGCAGACAGCTGCTTCAACCAATCAGATTTCGAGTTGGCGACTCAGCGCCTTCTAGCTAGCTACACTAACACACAGATCCAGGCCCTGATTTACATTCACCAAGAGATACAGTAGGGGCGGTATGCACCTAAGTTGTTGGTCGCCTACCTCAATTATTCCAAAGAAGAAGAAGACCTGAAGAGAAATAAAACTTACGCCAGAAATCCCACAGGCAGCTGGACTTTCAGCCCTGGCTTTATGGAACTGAAACGCACGGATAATCTATATGACACAGCAATGGAACTCTTTTTGAGGAAGGAAAGGAGGATGGATTTTGTTTTCAAATAATGGGGATTTTGGTGAGTAAAATGTTTCTCTAATATTGCTGTTTTATTAAGTTGTTGATGCTTATTGTATGTGCACAGATGTAGTAGGAGACTTGTGCACTTCAGCAAAGGCATTTATTCTGGCTGCACAAGTATCTATCTGCTGTGCAACAACTCTTTATGTGCATATCTGCATAAGATTTTTTTTGTAGACAAAATAGTTATTGAGAGGTGGATTGATTCAGGCGGATCTGTTCTGAAGGCCTTAGTGTGAAATTCACGGTCCGCCACTGCAATCAATCAATCAATTTATTTTTGTATAGCCCAGTATCACAACAACAGCTGCCTCAGAGGCTTCAAGATGTTACATTGGTTGGTAAAAATAAAAACAGTGAATAAGCATAATATTAATATGTCAAATTCACAGTAACGAGACAAAACGAAGCAACCACCGCCTTAGACCCTCACATCCGGCAAGAAAAAACTCCAGAGACCCAGTGGGAGGAAGAAATGTTGGGGAGAACCACAGTATGGAGGGATCCCTCTCCCAGGACGGACAGCTTTGGCAAACAGCTAGCATGAGACAATAAGAAGTAAAGCCTAGGACTATGTTGAGGACAGTCCGTTGGATTCACAACCTTTCTGCATCATTTACATGTTCAAAAAACCAATGCCTTGGTGAAAAATAACCGAGTTACCTGGTACGTCACCGGAAGCTTTCGAGGTACTCTCTGAGATATTCGGGAGGATCCGTTCCGTTTAACATGTAGGCATCTAATGATGGAAGACTGGAGGATTCAAGAGGGGCACATGGGGCGGGGCAGGCAGGGCAGAAGGACCGTCAGAATAAATAAAGATTGATGAATGCACGAGGAGGAAACGCAGCTAATCATTGAATTACAACAATAGTCTTTACTAAACACGTTGCCTGTATTCTTAAAATTTCATCTTTAATCTCAGCATTTATGTCTGTCTGGAGGAGAGTTTAGAGAAGTGGACCTTTTGTCTTTAATCTTACCTTTTGTCTTTCGTCTTAACCTATTGTCTTAGGCCTTAACCTTTTGTTTCTAGTTTTAAGCTATTGTCTTAGGCCCTCTACTTTTGTCTTTAGTCTCAACAATCGGTTTCATTACGATTCTATTCACAGATAAAAGAAGGAATGGAGAAAATTGAAAAGATTTAGAATAAACGCTGAATCAGGATGTTGGAAACCAGGGAAGCAAAGAAAGCAAACTCAGTTTCAACGAATTCTTCAAACAGGCACCTTCCGAACAGTAAGAGCAAAAATCAGTCACACAATAATCGACTTTCTCACCATCCTACATTTGAAACTTCCATCAGCGTCAATCGACCTGAAATTACGACTACAAACAAAACGTGTAGTTTACCCATCTTCCGTACCGTGTAACTCCGCACCATCAAAGGTTGATCTCATCCCACAGCCATATCGATCATTTAACCTTTCTGGAAAGAAACACAGATTACTCTGTAAACATTCCGATCACCAGCCGAGGGGCGGCGATATCATCTGTTCAAACAAGTGTGTTCAAATGACTGTTCTGGAAGAAGTCATTTCAGGAGGAGGAAGTCAGAGTGTTGATTTTGAGGGACTACCCAAAATGCATTGCACTCCACAACAAGTCCTCTCACTGCAGATGCTGGAAAGTCCACTTGCAAGTGAACCAAGAACCCCAGATCAGAGCTCAGGGGCTTTCACACCCAAACAGATGAAGTGGACTTTACCAGAAAGTCCCTGAAGTGGACTGAAAACAGATCGCTCCACTGTTTCAGTCTGATAGAAATCATTTCTTAGTCTGTTCTGTGAATTACTATATAAAAAAAGTTTAATCCACAGTTTGGAACTGGTTTGGTGTCCGTTTACCTGCTTGACCTTGATTATCTTGCCCTCCGACAGACTGGCGACCTGTCCAGGGTGGACCCGCCCTCGCCCAAAGTGGCTGGGAATGGGTCCAGGCCCCGAAGACCCTGAAAAGGATGAAGCGGTTTAGAAAATGGATGGATGGATGGATGGATGGATGGACCTTGCTTAATAATGACAGCATAATTAATGGGATCACTCAAGGGACTCTCACCGGCTACAGAAACACTCTGAATGCGCATGCGCAATAAGCAGAATGCGATTGGGAGCAAACACACAACGGCTTGACGAAAGCAGCTCGTCAGAATGATTGACAAACAGACCCACCAGTTATTTGATGATCCACCCAGAACTCAAAGCAAATAGAACATTCTACATTACACCTTTAAGCCAGAAGTCGTTGGGCACAGTGCCTTGCAATCTTTTGGGCATTGTTACTTGCAGCACGCAGTGCAGCAAGTATTAGTAACAGGGCTCCTTCTTGTGGGAGATTAGGGCTTCTCGTTTAACAGCGATGGCAGGTTCCATCTCTGTAGCTCCTGCTTCAAATCAATCCGCACTCCTCCCCATGTTCTTCTCAAAGGTGCCTATGGCGATCTCAAACACGGCCTCAAGGATGTGGTTCCACAGTCAGTGGGGCGGTCCATCAGGACTTCATTTATGACTTCAGCGTAGCGTTTCCGCAGTTCAGGCACTGCAATCATAGCGTGTTGATGCGGGGCCGGGGTTTTCTGCTTGGAGCGGTTGACATGTCTGGGGCAGAGATGTACCTTGGTGGCAACCAGGGAATGGTCGGTGTCAGTGCTGTGGAAACTGCACGTGACCAGCACTTGGTCAGCAAGGATCTCCTGGTGGTGGCGAAGTCCAGCTGATGCCAGTGGCGAGACCTTGGATGTCTCCATCCAACACTTGACTTTCATGCCGATGCTAACTACTGAAGCTAACTCAAACCAAACTCCTAACCTGAACTCCAGCTGTAACCAGGAGCCAGTTAACCAGGTGAACCTCCAAGAACAAGTTGGTAAAAAAAAAATTTAGCATCATACCTGGTAATCTGGGATGGTCATAGTAATCTCCAGGAGAGTATTCTCCAGTCTCCACCGGCCCTTCATCCAGCAGGAGGAAGAAGAGTCACTGCTCTGTTCCAGTCAGCTCACAGTTGGAGATGGAGACAGACTCATCAGTTTTTACCTGGAACTCCCGCTGTGTCTTCAGAAACAGGGACTGGAGGAGGACTGGAGCTGAATCCACCTGATGGGGAGAGAGACTGGGTTTCATGAGGAGAAGATCAGGCTCACGCTCCTGGATGCTCGTTTGTCAACCACACACACACACACACACACACACACACACACACACACGAGAGCTTTCCCATGCAAAGTATGGAATTCATCAATTTGTACTTGTACTTCGAAATGTGTGTAAATTTAAGCACAAACATAAAACCTGGCAGAATGCCAGTGAAACGGCAACTAGCATGAAGATAGTAGCAAACAGCACATGTTCTCTGTTTGCTTTCATTAGAACTGCTCCATTAGCAGCTTCATTTTAATGCAAACAGACATTCTGGATGTTGGATGAAAGTTGTGACAGAAGCTGAGAGCTGGTTAAAATGCTCACCTGATCCGTGAGACTCTCATCTCATCCCAACACTCATTGCTGCCATTATGTACATTAAGTAATTGTAGTTTACATAGAGTTCACAGCAGTGCCTAAGTGAAGCAGTGCCTCCTTCAGTCTAGCAGAGGGCTCACTGTGACTGTCTATAGTCACAGGTTTATAGTGCAGTGTGAAGCAGTAGCAGAAGAATGGAAGAATGGAACCCCCCCCCAGAGTGATGAGGCATGTTGTTGACGGCTGGTCCATTAAAACAGAAATAACGCAAACAACCGTATGGACAGTGAATCATTATCGAGGATTATAACATCCACAGTGTGGAACTGGGCTTTGGTGTCTGTTACCTGCTTGACCTTGATTATCTTGTGCTGCGACAGACTGGCGACCTGTCCAGGGTGGACCCCACCCTTGCCCGAAGTTGCTGGGAATGGGTCCAGGCCCCCACCACCCTGAAAAGGATATGAAGCGGTTTAGAAAAGGGATAGAGGAGTGATGGACCTTGCTGAACTTTCTGACAGCCTAATTAATGGGATCACTCAAGTGGACTCTGGTCTGGATCTCTTTGAAGCTAACTCATAAATCATGACACAATAATAACTTTATCAAACAACTGCTAACCAGTAAAGCTACGTCAGAAAAAAGGTTTAATTCACAGTTTGGAACTGGTTTGGTGTCTGTTTACCTGCTTGACCTTGATTATCTGTCCAGGGTGGACCCCACCCTTGCCCGAAGTGGCTGGGAATGGGTCCAGGCCCCCACCACCCTGAAAGGATGAAGCGGTTAGAAAATGGATGGATGGATGGATGGATGGATGGACAGACCTTGCTTAACTTACTGACAGCCTATTAATGGGATCACTCAAGTGGACTCTGGTCTGGATCGAACAGGACTGAGAGTCCCTGAAGGGGACTCTCGTCTGCATCGAACAGCACAGGAAATCCCTGAAGTGGACTCTGGTCCAGATCAAATTGGATATGAAGTCCCTGAAGTGGACCCTTGTCTGGATCAAACAGGACTGAAAGTCCTTCAAATGGACTCTGGTCTGGATCTATTGAAGCTAACTCATAAATCATGACACAACCATAACTTGATAGAATGCTTGGTTGCTAACCAGTAAAGTTTATGTTCGAAAAAAAGTTAAATCCACAGTTTAGAACTGGTTTGGTCTCTGTTTACCTGCTTGACCTTGATTAACTTGTCCTGTAACAGACTGGCGACCTGTCCAGGGTGGACCCCACCCTTGCCCGAAGTTGCTGGGAATGGGTCCAGGCCCCCACCACCCTGACAAGGATGAAGCGGTTAGAAAATGGATGGATGGATGGATGGAGGGATGGACGGACCTTGGTTAACTTACTGACAGCCTAATTAATGGGATCACTCAAGTGGACTCTGGTCTGGATCGAACAGGACTGAAAGTCCCTGAAGTTCACTCTAGTCCAGCTCAAACAGGACTCGACTGATATTCCCTGAAGTGGACTCTGGACTGAATCTATTGAAGCTAACTCATAAATCATGACACAACCATGACTTATCAAACCATTTCTAACCAGTAAAGATTCTTACTTCTTCTTAGCGCTCCAGTGAGGGTCAGGGTATCCCATTCCAGTGCGTTGAGCAGACCGGATGAACCAGATTTTTCCAGTGCTGGCGATCTTCCGCCAGCTGCTCTGCATCCTCCACAGCAACTCCATGTTGTTGGAGGTCGCCCGCAATGACGTCGAGCCATCGGGTCCGGGGCTTCCCTCGTGGTCGTCTTCAGCCTGAGGCCTTTGGGTCAAACTGGAGAATGACTCGTGTCGGATGTTCCCGGTGTAGACGAAGGACATGGCCCAGTCAGCAGGGCGGCGTTGTGCGACCAAGGAAGATGCTCGGGGCTGGCCTGTGCGGCTCTGAGCACTTCATTGGAAACTCGCTGAGGCCACCTGATGTTCTCGATGGTTCTAAGAGCCCTGCTATCAAAGCCATCGATTCTTGAGGCCAGAGTGTCGTTCAGGGGCCACGTTTATGAGCCATAAAGCAGGATGGAGAGTACGGCTAAGTTGTAGATCCGGAGATCCAGCTTTCGTGAGATGGTCTGGTGCCGCCAGAGTGGTTTCCAGAGGGACTGCAGAGCAGATGCTGCCAGGGCTCGTCTGCGGTCAATCTCTGGTTTTAGGTCCCTGCTGTCTGTCACCATGGACTCCAGATACACAAAGTTCCTGACAGGCTCTACGATGTTGCTACCGGTTTGCATGGGAGGTGGATCTGGTCTATCACTGACATACATGAACTTGGTTTTAGTCCAGCTCACTTTGAGGTCAAACTGTGCTGCCCTCCTCACAGTAAATGCCCAGAGCGTCTCTCAGCTGACTGTAGGTTGTGCTGAGCAGGATGGTGTCGTCAGCGTATTCCAGGTCAGTCAGGTGTAGCTGCCGAAGGAACACTGGGGACGCCTCGCAGACCTTGGACATCAAATGGTCGATGATGCAGTTAAAAGATCAGGAGCCACACAGAGCCCTGGAGAACGCCACTGGAGATGGTAAACCATTTGGAATCAATACCGTTAATACGGACACAGCTCTCTGCTGTAGAGCAGCTGGAACAAAGCGATGATCTTGGGTGGTTCTCTGAGGTTTAGAGGATGTTCCACAGAGAGGAGTGACAGGACGGTGTCAAAGGCGGCCTTCAGATCCATGAATCCGATATACAGATGGCAGTCTTTACGAAACTCATGGGTCTTCTCTATCAGCAGACGTACGGCAGAGATGCGGTCAATTGTGGAGCGATTGGGCATAAACTCAGCCTGCTGGGGACGGCGGCGGCTTCTGGTCGCTGGAAGGAGACGGTGAAGCCAGATCCTGGTGAAGACCTTGCCAGGGATAGAGAGCAGGGTAATGCCTCTATAGTTTCTGCAGACCAGCCAATCACCCTTGCGTTTCCAGAAGGGCAGGATGACCCTCTGGTCCAGTCGGTGGCAGCTGCTCTGTTTCCCACACCTGATTGAACAGGTGGGTTAGCCGCTCCCCCATGCCATCACCGCTGGCTTTGAGCATCTCACCGGTGATGGCACAGATGCCGGGGCTTTCCTGATGTTCAGTTTCTTCAGGGCAGCTCTCATTTCCCCGGGTGTTACAGGGCCTATGCAGCAGGCGTTGCTGGGGGGGCAGCGTTAGCAGCCTCTAGGAGGACGGGATCAGCTGGGATGGTGCTGTGCTGCAGGAGGAGGCTAAAGCATTCCTTCCAGCACTCGAGGCAGGTGGCCTCAGTTGTAATGAGATTACCGTCAGAATCTTTTACCAGAGCTGTCTTTATGTGTGGACCGCTACGGGCTTGATGCAGTAGACTGAATACACGGCTCAGGTTATTGTTGGCCGCCGACTCTAGCTGTCGGGCTTCTGCTTCCCAGAACCTCTCCCTATCCTCAGCGATGGCCCCATTGCGCAGGCAGTTCAGTCACCGATACTCCGTGAGGTCGCCTCGGAGCCGGCCCTCACGCCGCTGGTCGATGATGTTTAGGTCCTCTCTGATATCCAGGGCTTTCTCGGGGACGGTCGTAGCGTCCGAGGACATTGTGAGCAGACTGGAGGTCACTTTCCTTGAAGGTCGCCCAGTCTGTCACTTTGTCGGGAGCCAGGGCATCAAGGGTGCAGCAGGTGGAGCAACTGAAGTCTGTGGCGATGTTGGGGTTGTTGAGTCGGGACTCGAGAGGAGTCGGGGCAAGGCTGAGTCTGGTGTGGTTGGCTCGGAGCTTTAGCTTTAGCTGGGTCACCAGCAGGCGATGGTCTGCGTTGCCAAGCTGTCTCCTCTGTACACCCAGCAGTTAGTGACAAATGACTTCCAGGATCGAGAAATGATGATATGGTCCAGCTTCTTCCTGGTTTAGCCATCTGGGCTGTACTACATCCAGTGATGGATTTGTTTCCGAGGAAACCAGGTGTCAGCAACACAGAGGCTGCTATGGTAGCAGAGGAGGTGGCGGTTGCCATTGTCATTTGTTTTCCTGTCACTCAAGGTGGTGCCGACAGGCGGGCCGGGGGACCGGTCGCTGCTGGACAGAGTGGCGTTGGCGTCAGTGAGAATGATGGTGACGTCGTGGAGTGGAGCTTGGCTGACAGCCTGGTGGAGTTGGTTGAAGAACACATCCTTCACATCCTCATCAGCGACGTCTGTGGGGGCGTAGGCGACAACCACTGGCATCTCGCCATGGTGGTGGAGGAAGCGAGCAGACAGTAGTCTGTCGCTTAGGGTTGTCCAGCTGATGAGGGACTTCTGGAGGGCTTTTGGAACGGCAAGAGCCACACCATAAAGGTCGGTCCAGCTCTCAGGGCCACTGCTGTTGTTGCCTGCTGTTGTTTCGCCATTACCTCGCCGTCGGACCTCACAGCGCCCTGCCAGGGAGGTGTTGTAGCAGCAGAGCTCTCGGGACAGGAGGGGGGCAGCTCCGGGGCGAAGGAGAGTCTGGACAGTCCATGTGGCGACACGGGTCCTGCGACGAAGGTCGATCCGTACTCGTTGGTCGGGGGCGGGCTGGGATCCGTTACCGTGAGGGTCAGTCCGGCTTCTTTCTCTGGTCAGTTTCGTAACAGATGATGTTTCTCCTAGGTGGGTTGTTGGCCCACCGCAGGATAGCTGGTTGGTGGGGCTGCCACCTGGGTTTGGAGTCAGAGTTGTCCTTCTCCTAGACAGACTGTTATCAAGGCTAATGAGTTCAATCTACCCGAGTTTGGAGTCAAAGTTGTCCCTCTCCTAAGCTATGTGGTCCACGGCACGCTATTTCCGTTTTATTCAAGTACATTCCCCCCAAAGGAGGGCCGCCCCTATCCGCCACGCAGGGGGACACGCCTCTACACCGTAGAGCCCCAGCATGAGGACCAGTAAAGCTATGTGAGGCTGAACATCCAGACTCATCCCGATGCCTACTGAAGCTAACTCAAACCAAACGCCTAACCTGAACTCCGGCTGTAACCAGGAGCCAGTTCACCAGGTGAACCTCCAAGAACAAGTTGGTAAAAAAAAAAAATTCAGCATTATACCTGGTAATCTGGATGGTCATAGTAATCTCCAGGAGAGTATTCTTCAGTCTCCACACGGCCCCTTCATCCAGCAGGAGGAGAAGCGTCAATGCTCTGTTCCAGTCAGCTCACAGTTGGAGATGGAGGGACAGGACTCATCAGTTTTTACCTGGAACTCCCGCTGTGTCTTCCGAAACAGGGACTGGAGGAGGACTGGAGCCGAATCCACCTGATGGGGAGAGAGACTGGTTTTCATGAGGAGAAGGTCAGGCTCATGCTCTGGATGCTCATTTATAAACCTCACACACACACACAACACACACACACGCTCAGTCTTGTATTTCTATCCTTGTGGGGACCGGCCATTGACTCCACATTCATGTCTAGCCCCTAACCCTAACACTACCCTAACCCTAACCCACACCACAACAAAGCCTAACCCTAAAGAAATGTTTTTGCACTTTTACTTTTTCAGTAACAACAACATGGTCAAGGAAAACACTGTTTCTCCTACTTAGGACCGGAAAAAGGTCCCCACAAGGCACGTCGTTCCACGTTTTGCTATCCTTGTGGGGACATTTGGCCCCAACAAGGATAGAAATACGAGAACACACACACACACACACACACACACACACACACACACACACACACACACACAAGCTTTCCCATGCAAAGTAAGGAACTGATCAGTTTGTACTTATACTTAGAAATGTGTGTAAATTTAAGCACAAACAACGCAGAACCTGGCAGAACGTCAGTGAACGACAACCAGCACGAAGAAAGTCACAGCAGGAGCAAACAGCACATGTTCTCCGTTGCTTTCATTAGAACTGCTCCATTAGCAGCTTCATCTCGAGGCAAACAGGACGTTCTGGATGTGGGATGAAAAGTTGTGGCACGAAGCTGAGAGCTGGTTGAGACTGCGACCCGGTCCGTGAGCCCTGCAGGGAAGCGCTTCTCAAGTGCAGCTGATCTGTTCGCTGAGAGCTCTGAGCTCCTCGGGAGGTTCTGTTCATTCATGTGGTCTGTGGGTCCTACCGGGTTCTGTCATGATCAGTACTTTTAAACGTTCAGTGAGAGACCAGTAGTAGAAGTCCCAACGGCCTCCTGGGAAACTGGGTTGGGTTCCCAGTTTGGACATTTTGGGGGGTTAAACGAATATGAATGGATTCATGCCGTGGTTTATATCCAGCTTCTGTCCACTCTGGGACTTCTGTCCACTCTGGGACTTCTGTCCACTCTGGGGCTTCTGTCCACTCTGGGACTTCTGTCCACTCTGGGGCTTCTGTCCACTCTGGGGCTTCTGTCCACTCTGGGGCTTCTGTCCACTCTGGGACTTCTGTCCACTCTGGGGCTTCTGTCCACTCTGGGGCTTCTGTCCACTCTGGGACTTCGGTCCACTCTGGGGCTTCGGTCACTGACTTTAATGCCAAACCCCTTTCGGTTTCTTCTTCTGTTGATCTCTCCTCTGAGCACTAACTGCTGGTTTCCTCGTCCCAGGAAGAGTTTCCATCATTCAATGTACCAAACAATGCTTTCTGGTTTGTTTCAGTTTGAGGGAAAGTTCTCCTCTTCACCTCGTTGCCATGATGGTGAAAAGCGAGGAGGAGAGGAACAATTAGTACTAAAAAAGACGCATGCTGTTGCCATTTATGGTTATTTGGCGGCTTTTCTGAGAGGGAAATGATCCAGAAATTGCACAAAACACACTGGGATTTATCAACCCTGAGGACTTACTGATGCACAGCGACCCCCACGGACACGTTTGGAAATGACAGATTTCTGTGAACTTACACACACGCTACATTTCATAAGACATGATTTCTGACCGTTTTTACACACAGTTGATAAATGAGGCCTCTGGTTTCTTTTATCAAACTTTCTCTGATCTCTGTGGCCTCCTTTCCACCAAACTGGTTTCCCGGGCCCAAATCGGGGCCGGCACCCAAAAATTGAACCGGTTCTTGTGTCCGCACCAACTGCGGCCCCGGCTCCCAAAAACCGGGGCTTTTTCAGGAACCACTTTCTTTCTGGGCCAGATCAGGCCCCGATCAGAACCTGCAACTCATCGACTGAGCCCGGCCCTGGGGGCGGAGCTACGGCAACAGGTGATCTTCGAACACACTCCGGCTGGGCGGTAATTTTGTGTACGTGTGTGTGTGTGTGGTGTGTGTGTGTGTGTGTGTGTGTGGATATGTGTCTGTGTTTGATGTGTCTTGGATTATTTCAGTGATTTAGTAACATGTGAATGCCAATGGTTGTATTTTGATCATTCTTGCAATAAATAAAAAAGAAAAACAAAACTCTGGCTGAGCGAGGTCTGGGTGGTTTTCAGTTAAAGCAGACACTGTTTTTTCATCGTGTGATTTTGACAAAGATCAGATCACATTTAATGGTGATTTTATGCAGAAATGTGAGAAATTCCAAAAGATTCAGATACTTCTTCATACCACTGGACGTTCTGCAATGACGCAATGGCGTCGCTCCGCCTCCCCCTCGGTGGCGGCCAGTGCGGTGGAAAACCAAGCAGGGATTTTCAGGCCCTGGATTTGAAACCAGGTGGGCCCCAGGCCCCGGTTCAGCCCGGGAACTGGTTTGGTGGAAAAGAGGCCTGTGAGACTTATCGCCACCACAGGAAGACCGAGCTCCTGGCAGAGGAAATCCTGGGAGGGTTTCATTTCCTTGATAGTCTGATTGATGCATTTTTAGAAAGTTCCACACTGGAGTCATTTACAAATAGACCACACACACAGTGTTTGAGCTTCGCTGCTCCTTTGGGTTTTTACCCCTTAATGCAGGAGGATTCCTGGAGGGCCGCAGCCTTCATGTTCTCCATGTTCTCCATGTTCTCCATGTTCTCCATGTTCTCCCTGCTTCAACAGGCTGCTTGTCATGAGGCTCGTTATCAGACCTTTCAGCTGAACTTGGTGATGAACCTTCAAGAGCTTCAGGTGTGTGGAAGCAGGGAGAACATGGAGAACATGGAGAACATGGAGAACACGCAGAGCTGCGGCCCTCAGGAACCACACCTGTGCTTCAGCGCCTTCCTGGAAGTTTGTTCACCGTCCACATCAAAAACAGATTGCTTCTGTTTCTTAGTCTGTTTTGTGAATTATTATAAAAAAAAGTTGAATCCGCTGTAGAATCGCCGTAAATCGACTGTTTTTGACAGATTTACATATTTCCAGTTGCGACTTTTAACACTCGTTGCTGCTATTATGATCATTAAATCTTTGTTGTTCACATAGAGTTCACAGCAGTGCCTAAGTCAAGCAGTACCTCCTTCAGTCCAGCAGAGGGCTCACTGTGACTGTTAGGTTTATGCTGCAGTGTGAAGCAGTAGCACAAGAATGTCAGAACGGAACCCCCCCGGAGTGATGAGGCATGTTGTTGCTGGCCGGTTCATTATAACAGAAATAACGCAAAACAACCGTTTGGACAGTGAATCATTATCGAGGATATAACATCCACAGTGTGGAACTGGCTTGGTGTCTGTTTACCTGCTTGACCTGGATTATCTTGTCCCGCGACAGACTGGCGACCTGTCCAGGGTGGACCCCGCCCTCGCCCGAAGTGGCTGGGAATGGGTCCAGGCCCCCACCACCCTGAAAAGGATGAAGCGGTTTAGAAAATGGATGGATGGATGGATGGATGGATGGACATGGCTCAGCTTAATGACAGCCTCATTAATGGGATCACTCAAGTGGACTCTGGTCCAGATCAAACAGAACTGAGAGTCCGTCAAGTGACTCTGGTCTGGATCTCTTGAAGCTAACTCATAAATCATGACTCAACCATAATTTGATAGAATCGTTGCTAACCAGTAAAGCTACATTAGAAAAAAAAATTCACAGTTTGGAACTGGGTTTGGTGTCTGTTTACCTGCTTGACCTGATTAACTTGTCCTGTGACAGCCTGGCGACCTGTCCAGGGTGGACCCCGCCCTAGACGAAGTGGCTGGGAATGGGTCCAGGCCCCCACCACCCTGAAAGGGATGAAGTGGTTTAGAAAATGGATGGATGGATGGATGGATGGATGGATGGACCTTGCTTCAGCTTACTGACAAGCTCATTAATGGGATCACTCAATGGACTCTGGTGTGGATCATGTAAGCTAACTCATAACTCATGACAGAACTGTAAACTTTATCAAACCACTGCTCACCAGTAAAGCTACGTCAGGCTAAACATCCAGATCATCCGATGCTAACTGCTGAAGCTAACTGATGAGGAGAGAAACTGGTTTTCATGAGGAGAAGGTCAGGCTCACACTCCTGGATCCTCATTTATCACCACACACACCACAAACACACACACACACACACACACACACACACACACACACACACACGAACACACACACACACACGCACACACACCACCGAAACACACACACACGCTTTCCATGCAAGGTAAGGAATGATCAGTTTGTACTTGTACTTAGAAATGTGTTGTAAATTTAAGCACAAACACAAAACTGGCGGAACGTCAGTGAAACGACAACTAGCATGACGAGAGTCACAGCAGGAGCGACTTAATGCCAACTCTTTAGCTTCTTTTCTTCTGTTGATCTCTCTCGTGAGATTAACTGCCGGTCTCCTCGTCCCAGGAGAATTTCGTCATTCAGTGTCAAAACAATGTTTCCTGGTTTGTTTCAGTTTGAGCAGAGGGCCCCTGTGACTGTAGCTGTATAGAGTATCTGCAGTCACGTGAACCGGGAGTGTCAACCGGAGGACCGCCGCCATGTCGGAGTGAAAACAACCATGTGATATGTGGTTTCATTCACAGAGAGCAGTGCACGTTCCGGTGTTCTTAGCGTTGAAAACGTGGACTGATGAGGAGAGCAGGGATGTTGTTGTGTTGTCAGATCAAGTGGACAATTTTGAGGTAACACAAAGACGGTACGGGAGAAACTACGGATTTAGGCTGCAGCAGGACCCGGATGCCCGGCTGAGAACTCCAGAACTCCCCCGATCTGGAGAACGCGACACTGACTGTTCTCTAATCGACAGTTCTTCTGCGTACAGGAGCCTGGATTCATACAAGTATTTTGTTTCCGGCTTTGTGGGAGCGCTGGGCAACACTCGGACAATGTTCTTGTAAAGTCTACGGTAGACCTGCGCGCTTATATGTCAGAGTTTAAACTCCAGCCAGAACGGACTTCTTCATCACGGAAGTCCTTTAAACCCGTTCGGCCCGACGGACCCCGGTACCGGGTCCAGCTGCCTGCTCCACTTCAACCGGGGTCAAAGAGACTAAAATGCTGTGAGGAGGATTTCTTTTCACCTGTGTCTCGAACCAGAAGCCTTCATCTCACTGACTGAACGCTGCAGCTGCTCTCTGACCACCGAGTCTTTGTTTTATAACACCTGTAAAATCCAGATGCAACAATTGGACACGCCCCCCCCCCCCCCCGCCTCCAGACACAGAACCCTCCAGAACCAGAACCGCCTGCTCCACCATGCTGGGTCTCATATGAAACTAGAAAATCTACACTTTCAGAGACAGCAGCAGGATATTCTGAGCCGACCGCCTCCCGTCAGCGGCAAACAAACCAGAACCCAGCTTCACATGTCCCAGCAGCAGCTCAGATCATGTTTCTCACACTTCTTCACCAAATCTCACAGCTGTTCAACCAAACACAACATGTTTTATGTCCTTAATGTTTTGTGGTCATTTTCCATCTATTCACGCTCCTCTGACCAGCATTAGCGGCATAATCCTCTGGAATAGTGAAAGAGCGTCATGCGCCTGAATGTTTATTTTCACTCCAACATGGCGGCGACTGCCCAGCATGCATCGCGAGGCCGGGTGTGTGACGTCAGCTGCTAATACTCTATATAGAGCAGTGTGAAGCAGTAGCACAAGAATGTAAGAATGGAACCCCCCCAGAGTGATGAGGCATGTTGTTGACGGCTGGTCCATTGAAACAGAAATAACGCAAAACAACCTTTGGACAGTGAATCATTATCGAGGATATACATCCACAGTGTGGAACTGGTTTGGTGTCTGTTTACCTGCTTGACCTGGATAACTTGTCCTGTGACAGCCTGGTGACCTGTCCAGGGTGGACCCCACCTCGCCCGAAGATGTCTGGGAATGGTCCAGGCCCCACCACCCTGAAAAGGATGAAGCGGTTTAGAAAATGGATGGATGGATGGATGGATGGATGGAATGGATGGATGGATGGGATGGACCTTGCTTACTTACTGACAGCCTCATTAATGGATCACTCAAGTGGACTCTGGTCCAGATTGACAGAACTGAGAGTCCCTGAAGTGGACTCTGGTCTGGATCTCTTGAAGCTAACTATAAATCAGACTCAACCATAACTTTATCAAACCACTGCTAGCCAGTAAAGCTACGTCAGGCTAAACATCCAGACTCGTCCCGATGCTAACTACTGAAGCTTACTCAAACCAAACTCCTGACCTGAACTCCAGCTGTAACCAGGAGCCAGTTCACCAGGTGAACCTCCAAGAACAAGTTGGTAAAAAAAAAACATTCAGCATCATCCCTGGTAATCTGGGATGGTCATAGTAATCTCCAGGAGATGGAGACAGAATCATCGGTTTTTACCTGGAACTCTGGTCGGGACTGGAGGAGGACTGGAGGTGAATCCACCTGGTGGGGAGAGAAACTGGATTTCATGAGGAGAAGAATCAGCCTCACACATCCTGTTTCTTTATCAAACTTTCTCTGATCTCTGTGAGACTTATCTCCACCACAGGAAGAGCTTCTGGGAGAGGAAATGCCAGCAGGGTTTCATTTCCTTCATGTTCATCACAACAAACTCCAAACTGAGTCACTAACCCAAACACAAGACACACAAAGTGTTTTCAGTTTGGCTAAACAGTAGTTCTACACATGCTCAGTAGACCGGCAATCAGAACCATGTCTTTCTCCAGAGTGTCTTGACTCCCAGTCCAGATCCTCCTGGTCCTGGTCCTGGTTCTGGTTCCAGTCCAGATCCTCCTGGACTTGCTGTTCTGTCCATGTGAATGTCTGTTTCTCCACTGTTAATGTTTGGACTGTGCTGTTCTCCGTGGTTCCATGACTAAAACAAACAGCAGCACCAACTAGAGAACCAACATGAGAGCTCTGTCGTGTTCAGTGTTTCTGCCGTTGCCGTGTAAACGGACATTGTTTTCTGAAAGTCAACTTATAACATGAAACTGTTCTGAGAAAGAAACTCGAGAACGATGTAGTTTCTCTTGTTGGTGTGTAAATGAGGCGTCCTGCTGTCCCACCAGCTGCTGTCCGGAGGAGCTGCCCCCTGAAATGAACTCTGACCAGAGAGGAAGTGAAGCCCGAAGAAGAGGAAGAAGACGGCTCGTTGGTTGGTCCAGTCTGACGAGGAAGTCCCGCCCCTTCAGCTGGCTAGCACCTGGCAGCCGTGATACCTAGCCGTCTATCAATGAGCTCCTGCGCTTCCTCACCACTCCACATCTGACCTCTGACCTCCAGACAGTTTAACTCTTTGTTTATTCTGACTTACTATGTTGGCTTTGTTTGTTGTACTACCCAGAATGCACTGCACTCCACGTCACGTCCCCTCACTACAGCCGCTGGAAAGTCCGTTTGCAAGTGAAGCAAGACCCTCATTTTGAAGGAGACCAGAGTTCACCTGTTTGATCCGGATCAGAGTTCAGGGAAGCTTTAATACAAGAACCAAAGGAAGAGGACTTTAACAGGAAGTCCCAGAAGTGGACTCTGGTCCAGATCAAACAGGACTGCTGTGTTACTTTCATACCTGGACGACCAGAACTTTATCTTACCTGGAACTCCCACTGTGTCCTTCAGAAACAGGGACTGGAGGAGGACTGGAGCTGAATCCACCTGATGGGGAGATAAACTGGTTTGCATGAGGAGAAGATCAGCCTCACACTCCTAGCTTCTTTATCAACTTTCTCTGATCTCCGTGAGACTTATCTCCACCTCAGGAAGAGCTTCTGGGAGAGGAAATGCCAGCAGGGTTTCAATTTCCTTCATGTTCTGATCGACGGACATTAAAAAAGCTCCAGACTGGAGTCTTTAGAAATAAACCACACTGACTGCCTCAGCGTTGGTCTTCCTTTGAGTTTTTACCCTTTAATGCACTTCCTGGAAGTTTGTTCACCGTCAGCATCAACAACAGATCGCTCCACTGTTTCAGTCTCATGAAAACATTTATTAGTCTGTTCTGTGAATTATTATAAAAAGAAAGTTTAATCCACAGTTTGAACTGGTCTGGTTCTGTTTACCTGCTTGACCTGTCTTCACTTACTGACAAGCTGAATTAACGGATCACTAAAACCGACTAAACCCTGAGAGAGTTCCCAGTGAAGATCCCAGACCTCTGGCCCAGACTCTCTTCTAAAACCAGACTGCGAGACCGGAAAGACCTCTGCTTACCTGTGAGGAAGATCGGAGGAAGGAACCGGTGAGGAACATCTTCAGAGCTGGGTTCTGTGTTTCTCTGCTCCTGCTGTGAGGTTCCACTGAGTGAACGTCGCCGCCCTGCTGTCAGGTCGTTCCCATCAACACCTCCCCCTCCACACAGACCCGGCCTCTCAGGAAACGACCCCCCTTCACAGCCGAGGCCTGTGGTGTTTGCAGCAGAGACGGAAATACAGCTGGAATACAAAATCAGCAGACTGTGGAGACGATCCGGAGACGGACGACTACACAACATTCATGAAGGCAAATTCAACCTGCAGGCCGAGCCGAACAAAGATCCAGCAGCTGCATCTCTGCAGGTCAGGAGAAAAGTCTCCTCAATTCCACCTACAGACTGGCGTTAAAGAGCTTCTCCTTCAGGGAGTCTGGATCTACAGACGAATCAATAAACACAAGGGCCCTCATTTATCAGACGGTCGTACGGCGGTATACGGGCGTACCCCCGTCGTACGTCCATATGAAAGACGGGTTAGTTATTTATCAATATGATTGTGAACGTTTGGAAAGATGAAATCTCACGACAGCTCTGACATCGTGTCCACAAGTTTCAGTCAGTGTGGACCTGCGGAGCAGTACAGAAAAACCTGGCGGAGCATGAAAATAATTATAAAGCACATCTCAATCACGCCATAAAGCACAAGCAGCACACATTCAGGACAGATTAAAAAAAACAAAAAATAAAATGATGCCCTTACGGAATGTCTAATAAAATTCTTCCTTGCGAGATTAATAAAGGATTTTTAACTTTCAGTAAGTCCGCTGGTCCATCCTGCACGGAGAGGAGCAGTTTTAACAGTGAGAAAAGACGAACAGCTGCTGCAGAGCAGCTTCAGAGCCAGCAGGGGAGACGCTGCTGTTCCTGTTCATCCCTAAAACTGAGTGTGACTTTATTTAGGCAGTTTTACACAATAATGCACTGCTGATAGAGTTACTTTTGATGCGCTTGCGCCACAAGAGGATGCGGGAACCAGCAGGCTTGGGTCTGGGCGGAGGAGACAGGACCTGAAGAACCGCTACTGAAATGTAAATGAACTCTAAAGTTTAGCAAATGATTTATTTAATCAGTGATGTGACACCAGTAACCTAGAAATAAAATATAAGCTGAAGGGAGATTAAATACAGACAGAGGACGTTTAGTCAAACATTTATTAAGACTTCTATAAATTGTCTTTGATTTAAGCAGCACCGGCAGCAGGTGCACTGCAAAAATTCCAAATCTGAGCAATTTTTTCAACTTGTTTTGAGTGAAAATGTATAATTTTACTTGATTTAAGATAAATTTCCTTAAATTTTATATTTGATCAAGATAAAAAGGCTTGATTTCAGAGAAAATTCTCTGAAATCAAGAACATTTGTTGCTTGTTCTATTGGCAGATTTTTTTTTACTAATTTCAAGTAAAAATTTCTTAATTTAAGAAAAAATCTGCCAATAGAACAAGCAAAAATTTTTCTTGATTTCATTGAATTTTCTCTTAAATCAAGCCTTTTTATCTTGATCAAATATAAAATTTAAGGAAAATTATCTTAAATCAAGTAAAATTAGACATTTTCACTCAAAACAAGTTGAAAAAACTTGCTCAGATTTGGACTTTTTGCAGTGTGGCACGCGCCGCCCTCGGTGGCCTGAGTCCCGGGTCCTGTTCGGTCCGGGTCCTACTCAGTCTGAGGTCCTGCTCGGCACCGGGTCCGGTGCTGGGTGTGTCTCGGTGGGACCGTCCCCACTGTGGGGAGGAGACCTGGCGGTGGTGCCGCTGCTGTCTGACTCTGAGACATCATTAAACAAAACAATACAAATCTGAGCTGTACAACTTGAATCAGCCTCATTATTAATATCAGGGTTAAATTAACGGATCTATAATCTGTTCAGACCTCAACCGGTATCGTTCGTCCGGGCGACCCTGTTTACCGCCACCGCGAGCTTCCTCCAGACAGTGTTTTTCTATTCCCCTTTAATTTCAGTTTTAATTATTCCAAAGACCTCCTCCTGATTTACCTTCACCTCAGACTGACAGGATCCATTTCCAGCTCCTAAAAGTTTCTTTTTTCGCCAAAATCGCTCCTTTTCTGTGTTTGACCTCAGTGGGCGGGGCTTCGGAACCATGAATATTTCAGGGCGCAACATGTTAATGACGATCAAATTCAGCCACTGCATTTATCAACGCCAATCATTCAAACGCTGAGATCGGCGAGGTACGGAAGTTTCAGGAATGCCACGTCAGCCCCGTCGTACGACGAGCTCCCCGCTCAGATATACACCCGTCTGAAAGGTCGTTTGATAAATGAGGGCCAAGGCGTCTCATTTCTGATGACTTGATGGTCAAAGCAGGAGTAAAAAATCAACTGATTGAGCATCAGCTTTAGGTACGAATGCCAAGCCGACGTGGAACACTGAGCTGAAGCTCCGCCCAAAGAGCTTCCAGTGTTCTCCCCGCTGAAAGAACGCGTTGGAGCAGCGCCCAGCTATCGCTATCGGCGCTGAGAGGGGAGTAACCCCAGCCTCATCCTGAGGGATCACACCATCTAAACAACACGGCGAGACTTCCTCCTTCACTCCAACACTGAACACGTCAGGGTGGATCTGCAGGAAATATTTCCAGTCTGGAGGGAGAATACTGTCGTCTCTGCACCACTCTGAATCGTTTCAAACTGTGTCTTGCACTGACAGAACTCTGCTGAATATTCTTGATACAGTTCTCCCTCATTTCTTGCTTGAAAACCTGCTGCCACTGCTGAAAGGAGGACAGTGATCGTCAATGTCAGTACTCATTCACTACTCTGTCATAGCATGTACACTGCAGAAAAAGGAAAAGCCGTGAATGACTGCTGGCTACAGTAAAACACCGTCATGCCGCAGTTGGTCGTGTTCTGTCTGTTTCTGAAGCGTCTCTCCTCGGCTCATGTCTGACTGCTGCTCCCTGATGACGATCACCTCTGCCTGATTGTTTGACAGCAGTCGCCTGGCGCTCCGGGTCCATCGGGGCGGAGCTCCTGGGTTGATGATGACAATCAGACACCCTTAATAAAGGGAGAATGCAAAGACTTGGACAGGAGCAAACCATTCAGGGTGTTTGATTGGAGAAATTCAGGGGAAATTTGGAAAAAGGTTGGTATTTTTCTGCAGAACTCTTGTGCACTGTCCCTTTATTAAGGGGTGTTTTGCATCAGGCAGGCCTGCAGAGAGAACTGTTCTCCCGTTCTTCACGAACGTCTAGTATCAGACTGATACTGCTGCGTCTCCACACCAACACTCTTTGGCTGCACATGCTGCAACCGAACTTCCTGTTTTTGCTCATCAGTCTGTAGTTCTTGGTAAAATACAGGAGTCGCGCTCAGGACCTACATTCTGGCCACTCATGCTCAGCAACTCTGCTTCTGTTTTTAGAAATATCACACACTTCCTCCTCATCTCTGGTGAGAATGTCCGCGGTGTCCACCGTGCTGCCACCGCGAGCTGCCCTGCAGCGTTAGCCTGGCGCCGGGTCGGCCTGCGAGTCTGCCTCTCATTCTGACCCTCGTCTTTTTCAAGCTTAAAATAGACGGTGAGCGTAGCGGAATGCTGAAAGTACGATCTTGATGCTTGGAGAAGACCAGTCGCTCAGTTGACATTGTTAGAAGTTCCAGAACTCCGGATTGGTGGTTCCGGCCCACATAAACCCCTGCTCCGGCAGCAGACATCTTCTGATGGACTGATGAGCATCACCTGCGGGTCTCTGGTCGTTTGGGAATCACCCTGCATGTCTGCGTCACTTGGAGTGAATTCACACTGGATAAACAGATGCTGTGTTTTGCTGGAATTTATTGACCTCACAGACCGGATATGATTAAATCCCTTTAAATGATGAAGCGATTAAAATAAATGCTATTGTGAGGGTCTTGTTAGGTTTAGGCACAAAAACACTTGTACTGTTTACGTAAAGCGGTGGTTCGGGTTAAAAAGATCTCTTTTAATGCAGTGTGTCGTCGCCATAGCAACAGTAAACAAGTCAAAGCGGCAGCAGCGTGACTGGAGAACAGTGAGCAGAACAAAAGCCGACAGGACGTTTATATTAATCCTGTTCAAAATGTGCACACGTCATCCGTCTGAAAACCTGGAAAACGTGACACTGGAGGGGTGAAGAAGCAGGTGAGTTCTGAATATTCAGGAGCACAAATATGCTTCGGGTGATGGACGTGATCTACCGCCTGCCCTGCAGAAATAATGGCTCCTTCATCGGGGTTAGGGTTAGTGACCACTGCATGATAATTTGTGATGAAATGTGCAGCACTGCAGCAGCTGATCCATTATTTGGTGCGTCGCAATCGGTAGATCACACCACTTTCCCAAGAGCTCTTCACGAAAATCACTCAACACACAACTATTGATGACTGCAGGGCTCTGAGTGGAGGCCAAGCTTCACACTCTCTGAACAACACTGCCTGGTACTTTAGTCCTCATCCGGAGTGGTCCACAGGGAGAACATGTAGACTAGAAACACCGTGGCTGTAGTGAGGTAGAGGATGAAGAAGCCTCTGTTGATCCTCCGGACCCGTCGGGTCCAGTAGCCGGGTTTCTCCTCGTCCTTCCAGGAAACATCGGAGTCTTTCTCCAGCTCGCCTGCCTCCTGGGTCATGTTCATGCTCACCTCTGGTTTCTCACTGTTAGTCTGCAGAAGAAGATCATGAACAGCCAGGTTTATCAGGGTTTTCTTGTTTGAAACGGTCTGTGGATGAACTTTCCTGAGATTTTTACCTCCTTGCTGTCAGACGGGGTTTGATCGGCCGGTGTGTGGTGGAGAGAAGAGCGCTTGCTGCTGTTCTTCCACTCTGGGGAGGACAGATCGGAGGCGACGTTCACATCCAGGATTCAACAGTCTGCTGCTGAGTTTCCCCAGATCCCACAATTCAATGCACCGATCGGCCAAGTCATTATGACCACCTGCTTCCTGTCTGGACTGTCTCCATCTCATACTGTCTCATATGGAGCAAACTGGATCCTGACAGCTTTCTGTCCCAACCATCACTCCCAGCATGCATCACTGAGCCATGGCCCTCAGCAGCTCACTGCCTGTCCTTCCTTTTGCTCTAAAATGATCCTGATTCTTGTCAAACTCTTCAAAATCTCTGCGGTCAGGATGGACTGAGGTGGTCAGATCAGGAAACCTTTAAAGCTGTAGGCCAGCCTGATACATTACAGTCTGGGTGAAGAGAGAGAATCCAGCTTTTAGAGAGAGCACAGTTAAAACTCCAGCATGGGGCTGAATGCAAAGATGCTGACATGAGGGACTTATAGATAATTGATCCAAAAGGTCACGAAGTGTCTATTTGGGGAAGATCTTTGTCAGTTCAGTCTTTATACAGACCATTTTAGTGCAGACTAACCTTTGGAAAAGCCACAGAAACTGACTGTTCTCTCTGAGTTGCTGCTTTGGTCTCCATCGGTTCGGCAGTCTTGGGTTTCCGAGTCCTTCTGGATCAGATACGTGGCCAAAATGGCCTCCAGGAGGCTGATCAGCATCATAAAGAAAATCCCGATGCAGTAGACGGCTGGGAGGACAGCAGAGTCCCTGAGTTAGCGTTCTGGCTCATGTGAAGCATCGTCCAACGAGAGCGAGGCTGTCGGGGTGTTTACCGATCAGAGGCACCCTGTCGGACGAGGAGGGCAGAATCTCGTGGAGAATCAGCTGCAGCACCGTGACGGCGAGCAGCACTGTGATCCTGAAGCTGATCTTCTGCTCTCCGCTGTCTGGGATCAGGTAGGAGGCCAGGTCCATACACAGGAAGAAGAAGATGGGCAGCAGGAAGTTGACGGCGTGCTGGATCGGCCTCCTCTGCATGAAAACCTGGGAAAAGATGCATTCAAGGACAGGAGGTTCACACACTGGCTCTATTCTGAATTGTAGGAGAGAGGAAACTTTGTCGACCCAGCCAAACACATAAGAATCCCTGATAAACTAAAGCAAACCGATACAGAAGATGTGTGGTTGAAAGTGACGGAGCTGACTTTTGTGGCCAATCATTTGCCGTTCTGTATTTTTCTTTCTTTTTTTTTGCAAAAATCTGATTTCTTTTCCGTTTCTGCTTTCGTGGTGTGACTTGTGTCCACTGGGTGGCAGCGGTGAGTCACAGTTCTGCAGCTGCTGTCACTGCTTCACATTTTCTCAGGTTGAATGCTGGAAGACATGAAGTATCGCTCAAGGTGGTATCGAGTGCTGTGTTGTGTGACCGCTGCCTCCTGGTGTCAAGAGGCGGCATGACACTTTGTGTGTTCATCACTGTTAATGGCTGGCCGTCACACTCACTGTGGGGAACAGACGAACCTGCCGATCTGCCGAGACACCCACCGTGTAAACAATCACAGTCTGGTTGGATCCGAAGTAGAAGCTGTTGGTTTTGTTGGTGACCGTCATCTTAACAAACCGCCACTCGTGCTTCGACTGCATGGCGTGGTGAGACCACTTCGAGATGACTGTGGTGTTTGTGTTGACCACGAAGCGTATCTCGTCATCTGAGGCGGGAGCAGAAGAGGGAGCGGTTGGGTTTCTGGGCGGGTCGACGGAGGAAAGCGTTCATGTGTTCACCGTTCCTCACCTGAGTGCATCAGAGACTTAAAGGAGATGGTGCACCGCTGGGTGTCGAAGGGGAACTTGTAAACGTTCATGCGACAGGTGCCCGTCACCACCTGATCGATCCGATGTTCCACCTCGCCGAATGAGTTGACCTTGAGGAAAGGACTCGGAGCGATTTTGTCCTTCTCCAGCCTGTGTGAGGTACAACGCACACAATTTCAGCTTCTAAGATTGCTCGTTTTTTTGCAAGTTGCTTCAGTCTTGTGACATCTTTACACTGTTTGGTATTTTTTTAACATGTGGGGAACCTGAGAAGAAGACATGTCAAACAGACATGTCTGGTCAAAACGCTCAATGTAAAACTGTAAAGATCATCTTTTTCCATCCTTCATGAACCGCTTATCAGGGACCAGGTCACAGTCTAAGCAGGGATGCCCAGACTCCCTCATCCCCAGATTTCCCTGTCCCCCAGACACTTTCTGCAGCTGTTCCTGGAGGATCCTTGCCTCGTAAACCAGCCCCGCCCACTCCTCATCCACGTATGGATTTTGGAGTTGTGCTCAGTCTGGGTCGGAGCCCATAGAAGGGGATTTCACTCGGTCTGAAACGGCCAAGCAAATCAGCATTGCCGCTTTTGTTTTCAATTTTTTTTTGGCGAATTCCGGTGGCTAAACCAGAAGTGACACTATCGCTGGACGTAGCGGAGACGACGGATTTTAACTTTAACCATGTCTTAAAGCTGCAATCAGTAAAGTTACAGCCAAAATATCAAGATTTACAACAATCAAGCAAGAGCAAGAGTCTGTGCCTGGTGAGTCACTGACAGGAAAAGACATTTTCGCGTGTCTTTACGTATAAGGAAGCTAGAGCTAATGAGCTAATGCTAACCCTTAGAGAAGCTAACGCATTTTGATGACGTATTTGTTTTGAAGCGCTGATTGGCTGAAGTACGCTGCCAGTCAAAGGAGTAACCGACGCCCCCTGCAAGAAGTTTCAATGGGCTCCTATCCAGACTAAGCCCAAATCCAAATCCAAATGTGGATGAGGAGTGGGCGGGTCTGGTTTAGGAGGCTAGGAGGATCCCAGGCCAGCCAAGACACAGTCTCAACACTGTGTCCCAGGTCTTCCCCAGGGCCTCGTCCCAGTTGCCCGGAACACCTCCTCAGAGACGAGTCCAGGAGGCATGGTAAACAGATGCCTGAATCACCTCAGATTGCTCCTCTGGATGTGGAGCAGCAACTCTACTCCCGAGTTCCTCCCTGGTGACTGAGCTACTCCCCCTGGTTCTAACTTAGCGCCCAGCTACCCTATGGAGGAAGCTCATTTCAGCCGCTTGTGTCCAGGATCTTGTCCTTTCAGTCTTGACCCAGAGCTCATGACCACAGGAGAGGGTAGGAACGTAGACTGACCGGTAAACCCAGAGCTTCTCCTTTCAGCTCAGCTCCTTCTTCACCGTGACGGACCCACACTACCGATGCATTGATCCATCTGGCGATCTCACCTTCATCCTTCCTCCACTCCTGATGAAGACCCCCGAGCTAACCTGAACACCTCCACTTGAAGCAGAGACTCTCTGCAAAACCAGTGAGGGTGGATCACCTTCTTCCAGTCCAGGACCATGGCCTCGGATTCGGAGGTGCTGATCCGCATCCCCATTGCTTCACCGGCCACAAACCACCCCACTGCATGATGGAACAGATTTCATGAAGCTAACAGGACAAGATCATCTCCGAAAAGCAGAGATGAAACCTGTGGTCCCAGAACCGGACCCCCTCTGGTCCCTGGCTGAACCTACAAATTCCGTCCACAAAAATTACCAACAGGACCAGCAGCCCTGCCGGAGTCCAACATGCACCTGGAATGGGTCTCATGTACTCGACTCCTACTGTCATAAAAGACTAGATGGCCCTCAACAGAAGGCCCAGGACTCCGTACTCCCGAAGCACTCCCTACAAGGTACTATGAGGGATGTGGTTGAAGGCCTTCAAGAAATCCACAAAACACATGTGGACTCATTAGTCAACCTCCCACAAACCTACGAGGACCCCATGGATGGTCGAGAGCTGGTCCAGTGTTCCACGACCAGGACGAATCCTACATTGTTTCTCCTGAGTCCGAGGTTCGACTACCGGTAGAATCCTCCTTTCCAGTACCCTGGAATAGAGTTTCCTGGCGAGGCTGACGAGTTTGACCTCCTCCGGTCCCTGAGTTACCTCCAGGTTTGTGCATATGCGGAGATTTAAGGTATTCAGGGTGAATGTCATAAATCTCCGGTGCCTTGCCACCGAGAAGCTGACCAACAACCTCGGTGACTTCAGCTTGGGTGATGGACGAGTCCACCTCGGAGACCTCAGTCCACCTCTGAGACCTCAGTCTCTGCTTCCTTCACGGAAGACTTGTCGATGGACTGAGGAAGGTCCTCAAAGTGTTCCTTCCACCGTCCCACCACCCGATAGTATTCCCAGTGGAGGTCAGCAGCTCCCCACCTGCACTTCAAACAGTGTTGGTGGAGACCTGCTTTCCCCTCCTGTGCTAGATTGCTTGCCAGAATTTCTTGAGACTGACCGGTAGTCCCTCCTGCATGTCCTCCTGAACTCCTCCAGACCCGAGTTTTTGCCTCCACAACCACTCGGGCTGCAGTTCACGTGACCTGCCGGTTCCTGTCAGCTGCTTCTGGAGTCCCACGAGCCAACAAGACTCGATAGGGCTCCGTCTTCAGCTTGACGCAAGCCCTTACTTTGGGTGTCCTCCACCGAGTTCAGGGGTTTCTACCACGGCAGCACCGGAGACCTGATGACCACAGCTCTGAGCAGCTGCCTCAACAATGTAGGTGGAGGACATGGTCCACTGGGACTCAATGTCTCCAGCCTCCCTCGGGATCTGGGAGAAGACACCTTCAGTTGTGAATCAGTTTGCAGACCGTTGCATCTTCTTCGTGTCCAGACTGATTTGGAACTGGAGATAAATGAGGTAGATCTGTGATTACCTGAAAGCCACATCAACTTACATCTCCTCAATAATTATGTCTGGTTTCCACAAAGTGTCGCTACGAACGACGATGTGTTTAATTCCACAAAACTTTTGAGGATCCCAGGAAATGAACTGGTTGTTCCAGGACTGTCCAGGTAGATGGAGAAGAGGATAAAAAAACATGCAATTTATCTGTTTGAGGGTAAATAATTTCTCTTTTCACTTTAGGAAAGAAGAAGTGAGAGAAAACTCACCATATAAAGCCACATATGAGTCACAAAAAGCTGCTCACTCGCTTTCTATGGACAAAAACACACATGTATGAAACAATGCAAAACACAGCAAAGATGTATGACAAACATACCCCAGGCTGCAGATACGATATGCTTTCCACAAGGATACATAGAGCTCCATAATATCATACTTCACAGCTTTAAAAACAAGAAAAATTTCTAAACAAACAGTAACAACAATACGGCGAACAGGTTACCACATTCAGGATGGAAGCGATCACCATTTCCAGGTAAACATAGGTGAGAATGCGGTGACTTTGAACCGGCCGACTGAGGGTCAACTTCTCCTTTAGTTTATCCAGTTGCAGTTTGTCTATAACCTGATCATAATTACAGTACAGGTCACAAGGATCTGTGAAGAAATCCAGAAACATTCGAATCAGAAAGTTTGTTTTTTCGAGGAAAAGAATGCATGCATTAAAAGGTATATGCTGGACTCACAGCAAAGCTTTCAAGCGTTTTGTTGACGGGTAACCAATGACTGTATTACATTAATGATGTTTTTGTATCATATTTAATCAGCCTTTCGTTCGTGACAGTCAGCGTTGCTTCTTCTGCTTTTTTTAATCCAAAAACAAAAGTCAGTGTGAGGGTTTCTTTTTGGTTGTGCTTTGTCTTGTTTTCATGTCTTGCTTTCAGTGATGTCTCCTGAAGTTCCTGTATTTCATGTTGCACCAGTCTCCCATTAGCAAGCCATCGTCTCAAGCAGCTGCCTCAAGAAGAATTCTTTAACCTCAGTTCTCTGTACCTGGAGAGTCATAGAAGCTTGCGAAGTACTCTCTGAGATACTCAGGAGGATTCGTCATGTTCAACACGTATTTAGCTGATGATGGGAGAATGGAGGATCCAGGAGGGACACATGGGGCGGGGCCGGCGAGGCAGAAAGACAGAATAAATAGAGAATGACTGGATGCTCTGAGGAGGAAACACAACTAATACAAGAATTACAGCAGTTAGCCATAACTAACAACACGATGTCTGGATTCTTAACATTTCGTCTTCAGTCTTAACATATTGTGTGGAGGACAGCTGAGAAAAGCGGACATGCGAGTGAAAGTTTACAGTTTTATCAATTTCCTTGCAGTTTTTCAGTCTTTCATACCGTGGAACTCTGCACTGTCAAAGGTTCCTCTCATCCCACACACGGGCTTAGGTGTTCCCTCTGAAAAGAAACGCAGATTTACTCTTTAAACTTTGAAATACAAGAACATTCAGCAGCCGAGGTGCAGTTGGTATTTTATCTTCAAACAATGGTGTTCGAATGACTGTCCCTGAAAGAAGTCAGTTCAGAAGAAGTCAGAGAAGTCGAGAACTTTGATGATTTGAAATTCAGACATTAAAGAGCAAAGTTCAGGAAGCAAAAAAAACAAAACAAAAAAAGCATAAAAACAGAATGAGCTCAAAACAAACGAGCTGATTACAGTTCCAGACGTGGACGGTGTATCAGATGGACAGAGAGTTCCTGACGTCTCCCGTTTGTTTCTGATATCAGAAAATGAAGCCAGCTTAGAGGCTTTTGGGTTTTTTGGAGCCTGAGATGAAAAAAAGACAACGAGGGGGCGGGGCCAGAGAGCAACAGGGGGCGGGGCTGACTGAGAGCCTGAGAACTTAATCTTAATGTCTCCTCCTTAATGAAAACCTCCTGAAAGCCTCCTGGATTGATTGGCTGGAAGAATCAGTCACTCCTGAGCACACCTGTCACTCAAGTAGCCACGCCCCCTCATTCTGAAAACTGTAAAGCTCTATAAAAAACTCAACAATCACCCTCAAACAGACTGTGACGACATCCGGCAAAACACATCCTGATGCTAACTACTGAAGCTAGCTCAAACTAAACTCCAGCTTTAACCGACCCTTCATCCAGCAGGAGGAAGAAGAGTCGCTGCTCTGTTCCAGTCGGCTCACAGCTGGAGATGGAGACAGAATCATCGGTTTTTACCTGGAACTCTGGTCGGGACTGGAGGAGGACTGGAGCTGAATCCACCTGGTGGGGAGAAAAACTGGTTTTCATGAGGAGAAGATCAGCCTCACACTCCTGGCTTCTTTATCAAACTTTCTCTGATCTCCGTGAGACTTATCTCCACCACAGGAAGAGCTTCTGGGAGAGGAAATGCCAGCAGGGTTTCATTTCCTTCATGTTCTGATCGACGGACATTGAAAAAGCTCCAGACTGGAGTCATTTAGAAATAAACCACACTGACTGCTCAGCGTTGGTCTTCCTTTGGGTTTTTACCCTTTAATGCACTTCCTGGAAGTTTGTTCACCGTCAGCATCAACAACAGATCGCTCCACTGTTTCAGTCTCATGGAAAACATTTATTAGTCTGTTCTGTGAATTATTATAAAAGAAGAAGTTTAATCCACAGTTTGAAACTGCTTTGGTTCTGTTTACCTGCTTGACCTGTCTTCACTTACTGACAGCCTGATTAATGGATCACTAAAACCACTAAACCAGCGGTTTTCAAAGCATGAAGTGTGCCTCCCCTGGGGGGCGCCAGAGGGCTTCAGGGGAAGCGCGACAAGAGAATAAATAAACCTGAAAAGAAAAGAGAAGTGTAAATATCTGACAAGAGGCAGGATGGATGGGTTTTTGTTTATTTTTATTTGTTTATTTAACCTTTATTTAACCAGGTAGGTCCCATTGAAATTAAAAAACCTCTTTTTCAAGGGAGTCACAAAATAATAAGTTACAATACACAGTTCGATAAATTACAGTTGAAATAAAAAACAATGACACGTAAAAGATGCTGTCTCGAATGCTCTCAGCCTTGTTTTAAAAGAGCTCAAGGGAATGAGTTCACTCAATTTATAGTCCTTTTGCAATTTGTTCCAAGTGTAGGGAGCTGAATACGCAAAAGCTCTTTTTCCGAGTTCTGTGCGGGCAAATGGAACAGAGAGCAGGAGATCATCATCTCAGCACAGACAATGAGAGTCGACACCTCTCTGAGTGATTAAGTCGCAGATGTAGGAGGGCAACAGACTGAGCAGGGCCTTGTAAATGAAGATATACCAATGTCCAAGTCTCCCAGTGGACAAGGACGGCCGTCCCACCCGAGAATACAAGTCACAGTGATGGGTCTCGGTTTTACGGTTCGTTATGAATCTTAGGGAAGCGTGATAACAACTGTCTATCTTGCGAAGACATTGGCCCTCATTTATCAAACGGTAGTACGACCGTATACGGGCGTACGCCCGTCGTACGTACATATGAAAGACGGGTTGGTTATTTCTCAATTTGGTCGTGATCGTTCGGAAAGATGAAATCTCACGACAGGTCGGACATCGTGTACACAAGTTTCAGTCAGTGCGGACTGGCGGTGCAGCGCAGAAGAACCTGGCGGAGCGTGAAAATAACTATAAAGCACATCTCAAACACGCCATAAAGCAGGAGCAGCTCACATTCAGTACAGATTAAAAAATAAATAAATAAAAAATAAAATTATGCCCTTACGGAATATCTAATAAAATTCTTCCTCGTAAAGGATTTTTAACTTTCAGTAAGTCCGCTGGTCCATCCTGCCACGGAGAGGAGCAGTTTTAACAGCTGCTGCTGCGGAGCAGCTTCAGACGCTCTGATCCAGCGGGGGGCGCTGCTGTTCCTGTTCATCCCCAAAAAGGTGTGTGACTTTATTTAGGTAGTTTACACAATATTGCACTGGCGACAGAGTTACTTTGATGCGCTTGTGCCACAAGAGGATGCGGGAACCAGCAGAGCCTCCATGGGTCTGGAGGAGGAGACAGGACCTGAAGAACCGCCACTGAAATGTAAATAAACTCTAAAGTATAGAAAATTATTGATTTAATCAGTGATGTGATGCCAGCAGCCTGGAAAATAACATATGAACTAAAGGGAGGTTAAATACAGACAGAGGACGTTTAGTCAAACATTTTATAAAAACTTCTATAAACTGTCTTTAATTGAAGCAGCACCAGCAGCGGGGGGCACGCGCCGCCCTCGGCGGCCTGAGTCCCGGGTCCTGCTCGGTCCTGTGCTGTGTCCCGTTCGGTCCGAGGTGCGTCTCGGTGGGACCGTCCCGCTGTGGGGAGGAGACCGGGCCGCGGTGCCGCTGTCTGACTCTGAGACATCATAAAACAAAACAATAAAACTCTGAGCTGCACAACATGAGTCGGCTTCATCATTTGTCATATCAGGGTTAAATTAACGGATCTATAATCTGCTCAGACCTCAGCCGGTGTCCGTTCATCCAGGTGACGCTGCTCACCGCTGCCGTGAACAGCGTCCTCCAGACAGAGTTTTTCTATTCTCCTTTATCTTCCGTTTTTATTCTTCCAAAGAGCTCCCCCTGATTTACCTCCACCTCAGACTTGAGAGGATCCATTTCCAGCTCCCAAAAGTTTCTTTTTTCGCCAAAATCGCTCCTTTTCCATGTTTGACCTCAGTGGGCGTGGCTTCGGGACTATGAATATTTCAGGGCGTAACATGTTAATGACGATCAAATTCAGCCGCCGCATTTATCAACAGCCGATCACTCAAACGGTGAGCTCACCACTCAGATATACACCCGTTTGAAAGATGGATTGATAAATGAGGGCCATTGAGCGGTAGCATCCTTAAAAAACAAATCTCCATAATCTAAAACTGATAAAAAAAGCTGCAGTGACAAGCCTTTTTTTCACATTAAAAGAGAAGCCGGAATTTTTTTCTGAAGAAAAAACCCAG
Source organism: Salarias fasciatus (assembly GCF_902148845.1). Lineage (NCBI taxonomy): Eukaryota > Metazoa > Chordata > Actinopteri > Blenniiformes > Blenniidae > Salarias > Salarias fasciatus. The sequence continues at coordinate 106,880 of NW_021941255.1, forward strand.
TTTCAGTTTGAGTTTCTTTGCCATATTGTCTATGTGGGAATTAAAGGTGAGAGAATCATCAAGCCGGATACCGAGATATTTGTACATATGAACCACCTCTATAACATTTCCTTCGAAAGTGGATACTGGTGGAATAGTACAAGAGGCCTCCATCTTCTTAGCTTTGAGAACAACATTAGCTTAGTCTTGTCAGCATTGAAGATGAGTTTTAGTGACAATAGTTTGTGCTGTACCACATGAAAAGCTTTCTGTAGAGATAGGACATCGAGTAGAAGCTATTGCATATTGAAAGATGAACTTTGAACATCAGGCGGGTGAGTAACTTAAAGAAAATAAAGGTCAACGGATACGGCATTATTCACAGCTATATAGATTTTTGAGTTGTATATAGTGCCCCCTCCCCCCCCCTTTTTTTTTTTTTTTTTTTTTTTTTTTAGTAAAGAAAAACATGTTAAGGGTTTGTTGGATTATGTAACATACATATATAATGAATAAATAGTACTAGCTGTCACAAATGAAGAAGGCTTCGACCGGGAGCCCTGGATATGGATTGAAATGCTGGACACTTTTAGTGAGCTTGGGAGACCACCGATAGAGGAGATCTTCGCCACTAAGGGGGGCCCTCTTGTTAGGAGAGGACTTTCCCCTCACCCACCAGCAGGGAACAGGGGGATAGGTTTGAAATTCCCCGATACCTTGGAAGACCAATTTTGGATTTATTTTTTTTGCATGTTGAATTTAGTGTTTGCTGGTTTTGTATTATTTTTGTTTTGTGACATAGGAGGGAAAGAAAGTGATGACGAAGGAAAATGTGATGCAACATAGAGGTATAAAAATGGTGTCACTAAATGTCAATGGTATGAACAATCCTATTAAAAGAGGGAAAGTGTTAACAAAATTTAGAAAGGAAGAGATACAGGTTATGTTTTTCCAAGAAACTCACTTGACATCACAAGAACATGAAAAACTGAAAAGATATGGCTTCAGTAATACATTCTATAGTTCATTTAAGCAAAGCCATAGGAGGGGGGTGGCCATATTGATAAGGGACTCTGTCAAATTTGAAGTAATCAAAGAAATATATGACAAAGAGGGAAGATATGCTATGGTGAAGGGGAAAATGGAGGGACAAATGGTCACACTAATTAGCGTGTATGCACCACCAGAAAGTGAGAAGAAATTTTTTCAGGATTTGTTTGACATCATAGTGACGGAAATGGAGGGGATTCTGATTTGTGGGGGGGACTTTAATGTGGTGTTGAACTATGATTTGGACACAACAAGTACTAGGAAGGCTCGGACTCATATCTCGAGGTACATTAATTTTGAACTGAAAGAGCTGGGAATCACAGATATTTGGAGGGACATGCATGCATTAGACAGAGACTACACACATTTCTCACATCCACATTCAACTTACTCAAGGATAGACTATTATTTATTGACTAAACGAGACACACACAGAGTGGAGGACTGTAGGATAGGTGTGACTGACCTGTCTGACCATAGTGCAATATACCTAACAGTAAATCTAACTGGCAGAAAGAGGAACACAACCTGGAGGCTAAATGTTGGCATATTGAATAACACAAATATAGTGGAAGAAATAAAGAGAGATATAATTAGATATAGAGAAGAAAATGATAATGGAGAAGTGGACCCCACCGTTCTGTGGGATGCATTGAAGGCAGTGATTAGAGGGAAGTTAATAGCACAAACAACACTCATGAAGAAAAATAGACTGGAACAATACCACAAATCAAACAGGAAACTGAAGGAGCTGGAAAGACAACATCAGAATATGAATGACCCAGAGATACTTAAAGAGATTAAAGAAATCAGAGGAGAGATTGACAAGATATTGTTAACAGAGGTGGAAAAGAAAGCCAGATTTGTGAAGCAGGCATACTACGAAGGGGGGTCAAAAGCTAGCAGACTATTGGCTAGACGGATCAGGACGCAACAAACAGTGAACATTATCCACAAAATTAGAAATCCCCAAAACAATGAACTATTAAGTGAACCAGATGCGATAGAGAGGGTATTCGAACAATATTCTAAGACACTATACACTCAACCAGATGCATCAGATGAAGAACATATACAAACTTTTTTAGGGGAGCTGGATCTACCATCAGTCGGGGAACATCAGAATAAAATATTAAACTCAGATATCACAGAAGAAGAGATGGGGAATGCAATAAACAGAATGAAGAATAACAAATCACCAGGAAGTGATGGGTTCCCCTCTGAATTCTACAAGATATTTAAGAAGGAGCTTAGTCCTGTAATGTTGGCATCATTCCGGTATACCATGAAAAAGGGAAAAATTCCACCATCTTGGAAAGAAGCAATAATCTCCATAATACTAAAAGAAGGTAAAGATAGGGAACTGTGTGGTAGCTATCGTCCAATATCAGTACTGAATGTAGATTATAAAATTTATACATCTATAATCTCCAAAAGATTTGAGATATTCATCCCAGAAATTATAGAGGAAGATCAGACAGGCTTTATAAGAGGAAGACAGGCACAGGATAACATAAGAAAAACATTACATATAGTAGAGGAGGCTAAGAAGAAGGGAGAAAGTGTGCAATCAGTAAGTATGGATGCTGAAAAGGCGTTTGACAGTGTGAGGTGGACGTATTTATATAATGTCCTGAGAAAATTCGGTTTTAATGAAGACTCTGTTAAATGTATTAAAACATTGTACCAAGAGCCAACAGCAAGAGTGAAAGTTAATGGGAGTCTGACCGGTCGAATTAAGTTAGAGAGGTCAACCAGACAGGGGTGCTGTTTATCCCCGACGCTTTTCGCTATATTTATAGAACCGCTTGCACAGGCAGTTAGACAGAATCAGAATATTAAAGGGGTGGAGGTCGGTGGAGCAGAGCACAAACTGGGTCTATTTGCGGACGATATAATAGCATACATAGGACAACCAGACATCAGTTTCCCCAGACTAATGGACTTACTGGAGAAATTTGGACACTATTCAGGATACAAACTTAATGTGACTAAAACACAGACACTTGCCTTAAACTATACACCAACAACCAGTATCAAAGATAAATACAAACTCAAATGGGACATGGACAAAATAAAATACCTAGGGGTGAATATTACAAAAGGGGTTGAGAAATTGTACAATGCAAATTACAAACAGACAAATACCAGCATCAAGAGGGACTTAGGAAAATGGACGACACAGATTCTAGACTTTAGTTCAAGAATTGAAATAGTCAAAATGAACATATTGCCAAGGCTCTTGTATCTTTATCACTCCTTACCTATACCTATACCACAAAGTCAATTTATAGAGTGGGATAAAGAGATATCAAGGTTTATTTGGGGAGGCAAGAAATGCAGGATCAAACTGGTGACACTACAACTGCCCAAGGAGAAAGGTGGAATGGCAGTCCCAGATTTAAAAAATTACTATTATGCAGCTCAAATTAAGTCAGTAGTATCTTGGTGTAATGATGACTACGTAGCCAAATGGAAATATATTGAAACTAAGGCAGGGACATATCAGATTCAAAAACTATTAGGAGACAGGGAATTATATAAGACAGAGGAGAATCAGTTAGACCAGATCACTAAATTCACCCTAAATATTTGGAATACAGTAATAAAGAAATTCAAGCTAGAAAAAGAGACAAAAATATTAAGATGGCTAATATATGATACAAAATTTCAACCAGGAAAAGAAGACACTGGTTTTCAGAGATGGGCAAGAGAAGGCATCACAGCAATATGTAAAATTATAGAAAAAGGGGAAATAATGAGTTTTCAACATTTAAAAGACAATTTTGGTTTAGGAAAAAATGACTTTTTTAGATATTTGCAGACAAGAGATTATTATGCAAGGGCAATAAAAACAGATATGTCCACAGAGCAAAATGGAGTAATTAAGGTATTAACGGATGCATATAAAGGAAAGATGGGAAGGGTGATTTCAACACTGTATCAAGGTCTGGTTAAGAGTAGGCGGAACTCAACATTATATATAAAAGAAAAGTGGGAACAAGAACTTGAAGTTGAGATGACAGAAGAAGAATGGTATAATGTCTGTAAGATGCAACATTCAACCACTGCCTCAAGATTGTGGCGGGAGTTCAGCTGGAAAAACATCATCAGATTCTTCATAACCCCAAAGATAAAAGGGAGGTATCTCCCAGAACAGAAGAAGTGTTGGAGGTTATGTGGACAGGAGGAGGCAGACCATACTCACATATTTTGGAAGTGCTCAAAACTAGAAGGTTTTTGGGAAGGAGTGTGGGGAGTATTAAAGGAGATTTTAGGCTATAACATATCCAAGATGGGCTCAGTACTATACTTAGGGAATCTAACTGAAGGAAATATTCAGGGTCAGGATATCTATCTTGTAAAGGCACTGCTTGCTGCTAGTAGGAAGAGTATAACACGGGAATGGTGCAAAATTGAACCACCTACAAAGGAGCAGTGGATGAGAATAGTGGAGGAAATATTTGACATAGATAGGCTTACACACATATTGAGGTTACAGGAGGGGAAGTTTCAATCCAAGTGGGAAAAATGGATTGAATATAAACGGAAAGGGGACGACACCATAGTTTAGGATACTTCATTTCAAGAGCAGGGTGATGCTGCACACATTAGTAACAGAGGGAACTTCTATGCCACTGTCGTTTGTTCTGCCGTGTTTTTTTTTTTTTTTTCCTTTTCTGTCTTGTTTTTTTTTTTTCTCTCTCTCTTTTTCGTCTATGGGTGTTTTTGTTTGCATGTGTGTGGAGTGTTCATCTTTTGTAAAAAATGTTTCAATAAAAATTTAAGTTAAAAAAAAAAAAAAAAAAAAGAAAAGCTTTCTGTAGGGACCCAATCGCTTTGGCAGCTGTTGAACCACAACAATAAATAATAGTGTCATCAGCGTATTGAGCTTTGGAGCGTGACGTCACAAAAAAGGGGCGGAGCCATTTTTAATGTTGATCCGCCACTTTGAAGGGGTGCAACAAACGCACTGCAGTGCAAACCCATTATGAGTTGGGAAAGTAATGACCAAAATGGTTCGAAACTGCTGTGTTGCTGGTTGTAAGGCTCACTGGCCTGACCGGAAGGGCAGAAAGTGAGAGAATGGGCTGTCTGTTTTTGGTTTTCCTGCTTGGAAGCACCGTATCATGTTACCGCTTGCCTGGATCGCTGCTGTTAGACATGTGGACATAAAGTTTGATGTCATCCCAAGATATCTCTTGATATGTTCCACACATTTTCATCCTGGTAAGTTCTTCATATTGGTCATGAATAAATTACTGTCATAAATTCCTCTGTCAGTTAAACAAGCTCGGCTAAGACCAGCACATGGCTAATTAATTATTCTAAACAAAGCCCTCCTGCTGCCACTCCCCATCCTTGCAGTGGGACTGACATTTTAGTGAGAGTTTTTCATAATCATAGCGTCACCTCTCAGGTGGAGGTAAATCAGGAGGAGCTCTTTGGAAGAATTAAAACTGGAATTAAAGGAGAAAAGGAAAACGCTGTCTGGAGGAAGCTGCAGCAGCGATGAACAGCGTCGTCTGGACGAACGGACCGACTGAGGTCTGAACAGATTATAGATCCGTTAATTTAACCCTGATATTGCAAATAGTGAGGCTGACTCACGTTACACAGCTCAGAGTTTTATTGTTTTGTTTAATTATGTCTCAGAGACAGACAGCGGCGGCACCGCGGCCCCACAGCGGGGACGGTCCCACCGAGTCCCACCGAGACACACACACCCAGCACCGGACCCGGTGCCGAGCAGGACCCGGGACCGAGCAGGACCCGGGACTCAGGCCACCAGGGCGGCGCCTGCCACCCGCTGTCGGTGCAGCTTAAATTAAAGAATAGAAGTCTTAATAAAATGTTTGACTAAACGTCCTCTGTATTTAATCTCCCTTTAGCTGATACATTATTTTCTGGGCTGCTGGCTTCACACCACTGAGTAAATTAATAATTTGCTAAACTTTAGAGTTTATTTACATTTCATAGCAGTTCTTCAGGTCCCGTCTCCTCCATCCAGCCAGTCCAGGCTCTGTTTCCACGTCGGCTCCTCTCGTGGCGCAGGTGCATCAAAAGTAAGCCAGTGAAATATTGTGTAAAACTGCCAAAATAAAGTTCCGTCTTTTCGGGGCTAAACAGCAGCGTTTCCCCCGCTGGGTCTGAAGCTGCTCCACAGCAGCTGTGTGTCTTTGCGCTCTGTTAAAACAGCTCCTCTCCGTGGCAGGATGGACTCAGCGGAGTTATTGAAAGTTAAAAATCCATCATTAATCCCGCAAAAGGGGATATTATTAGATGTTCTGTAAGGGCATTATTTTATTTTTTATTCTTTCACTTTTTAATCTTGCTGATTATCTGCTGCTTCTGCTTTACGGCGTGTTTCGAATGTGCTTTATAATTGTTCTCACGCTCCGCCTGGTTTTTCCTGCACTACACCGTAAATCCACACTGACTCAAACTTGCGTTCGCGATGTCAGACCTGTGGTGAGATGTCGTGAGAACGAGGTATCATAATTGTGCATCCAGACGCAATCGGTCGCGGTAGAATCTCTTTTCTTTTGCATTTTCAAGTGTTGTCATAGTTTGTTTTGATTTCTCTACCCCTTCAAAATGGCGCCGTCGTCCCATAATGCATTGGACGGTGACGTCGGTTCCAAAGCTCAATAGATGAATGTTGGCATCAGGCACATTTTGTCTCAAGTCGTTGATGTACATAATGAACAACAGGGGTCCCAGTATTGGTTCCTGTGGCACCCCCTTGCGGACATGCTCGTGGTCAGAGCAGAGGCCATCATACTTAATACAATACACATTTTAGCATCTCCAGTGAAAGCGAGAGAGGGCACAGAGTCTGGAGGAGGTCTGACTCTGATTATTTAAAGTTTAGCTTTTCATTTCTTGGTCCTGATGAAGCTCCACTGCCACAGTGTGTTATCTGCAGGGAGGTGCTAGCGGCTAGCTAACGACAGCATGCCACCATGTGAACTCCGCCGTCAGATTGAACCAAGCTCCAAAGTTTAACGACCAAGCCGTGAGAGGTTTTTTTTTTAACGGAAACTTGATGAACTCCGTCACAGAAGAAAGTCATGGAAGCGATTGGCACTGTGAATACCAGGACAACCGAAGCATCACACCGCGTAGCGTTACGCATGCAAGGCAGGGAAACCCACTGCTCCTCCCTGTGTTCGGTGCTCATGGGCGAAGCTGCTGCTGCCCAGCTGGACTCCATCCTGATGTCTGACACCATCCAGCGCTGCCTCTCCGACATGGAGCTGATGTGAAGCAGCAGCTGCCGGACGCTATGAGAGCCTTTCTTCTCCGTTCAGCTGGACCAGTCCACTGATGCTGCTAACTGCACAGCTAACGGCGTATACGCTTTATTAAAGAGCTCGCTTTCCAGGAGGAGTTTCTCTTTTGCCATCCTCTGCCGCCTCGCACTACACCTGCAGAAATGTTCAAGGCTTTGAATGACTTCATTCAGGAAAAACAAATTGACTAATATGTCCTGATGGTGCGACGGCCATGACAGGCCGCCACGGCGGTCTGCTGAGACAGGTGCAAGCGACTGCATCCGCCGCTGTTTGATCATCATTCATGGCCAGGCTTTGGCGACCAGGAAGATGCCCCAAGAGCTGTGTGTGGTCCTGGATGTGCGGGAAAAACTGCCAACCTAATTAAATCACGTGCTCTGAATGCCCGTCTCTTCAGATGAACCCCGAATATGATGATAAATTTGCTCTGTGTGGTTCAGCTTGCTGTCAGTAACATATTTATAAATAAAACAACAGCAGAACAGTAAACAGCCACGCTACACCCAGAAACAAAACCTATCGGAACAACGCTCCCCTCGTTCTCTCCAAGCAGCTACTTTCATATATTTATTTACTTTTAGCTTACAAAGCTGCGAACAGATCACTCCTAAAAACTCTGCTAAGAGGTGAAACAACTTCGTGATGTCACCACCCAGAATGCTTTGCAAAGTGCTCAACAATGGCGGCCTACATGCAAAATAAACTTTGTAAAATATGGGGGGGGTTGCTGTAGAGTTCTGTTTGGGGAGGCTCACAAGCCCACACTTTGAAAACCTCTGACCTAAACCCTGAGTTAGTTCCCAGTGGAGATCCCAGACCTCTGGGGCCCAAGCTAACTCAAACCAAACTCCTGACCTGAACTCCAGCTGTAACCAGGAGCCACTTCACCAGGTGAACCTCCAAGAACAAGTTGGTGAAAAAACATTTCAGCATCATACCTGGTAATCTGGGATGGTCATAGTAATCTCCAGGAGAGTATTCTTCAGTCTCCACCGGCCCTTCATCCAGCAGGAGGAAGAAGAGTCACTGCTCTGTTCCAGTCAGCTCACAGTTGGAGATGGAGACAGACTCCTCAGTTTTTACCTGGAAGTCCCGCTGTGTCTTCAGAAACAGGGACTGGAGGAGGACTGGAGCTGAATCCACCTGATGGGGAGAGAGACTGGTTTTCATGAATAATATAATAATAATAATACATTTAATTTCACAGCTCCTTTCTGGACACTCAAGGACGCTTTACAATGAAGGTTAAAAACATAGTACAAATAAATACAACAACAGAAAAAATAACATAGCAAATGACAAAGAAAGAGTGAGGTTACAGAAGATAACCAGATTGAAACACATGAGTTTTGAGTCTTAATTAATGAAGAATTAATGTTGTGGATGTCTGGTGGAGAGAGTTCCAGAGTGGAGGAGCAGAGCGGCTGAAAGCTCTACCCTCCATGGTGCTGAGGTGGGCGGAGGCACAGAGAGGTGGAGAGAGGAGGAAGACCCGAGGGAACGTGGGGGGGGGCAACGTGTAGGAGATCACATAGAACGAAGGGGGGGGGGGGGGGGGGGGGTGGGGTTGTGGATGGCTTTAAATGTAAACAGAAGCATTTTGAAAATGATCCGGACTTTGACAGGGAGCCAGTGGAGCTGCTGGAGGACGTGTGACGTGGTGAGAGGAAGGGGTTTGGTGATGATGGAGCTGCTGAGTTCTGGACCAGCTGGAGCTGATGGAGGGATTTGTGGGGGACACCAAAGAGGAGGGAGTTGCACTAGTCGATGCGGGAGGTGACGAGGCTGTGGACCAGGATGGCAGTGGTCTGGGGGGTGAGAGAGGGGTGAGAGAGGGACGGAGGCGGTTTATGTTACGTAGGTGGAAGTGTGCAGACCAAGTGATGTTATTAATGTGGGAGTGAAAAGAAAGTGAGCTGTGGAGGATGACACCCAGACTCTCACCTGAGGGAGGAGGACACTGTGAAGCTGTCGATGGTGAGGGAAAAGCTGTAAGATTTGGACAGTGTGGACTTGGTGCCAACAAGAAGGAGCTCAGTTTTATAACTATTTAATTTAAGGAAGTTTGAGGGGAACCAGGATTTGATTTCAGAGATGCAGAGGGTGAGGGAGGAGGGTGGAGAGTGGAGTCAGTTTTACTGGAGAGAGAGAGCTGGGTGTCGTCCGTGTAGCAGTGAAAATTAATGCCATGTTTCCGGAAAATACTGCCAAGGGGAAGGAGGTATATGATGAACAGGAGGGGCCCCAGGACGCAGCCCTGGGGCACACCAGAAGTAACGGGGGAGGGCTGAGAGGTGAAAGACTTGGGCTGGATGAAGTGAGTGCGGCCAGTGAGGTAGGAGTGAAGCCAGTGAAGGGGGGAGTGAGTGATGCCGATGGAGGAGAGGCTATTGAGCCGGATGGAGTGAGAAACGGTGCTGAAGGCCGCCTCAGATGGAGGAGGATGAGGATGGAGATGAGACCGGAGTCAGCTGCCATCAGAAGGTTGTCAGTGATCTTTATTAGCGCTGATTCGGTGCTGTGGCGGGACGGAAACCAGACTGGAAATGTTCATAAAGACTGTTGAGGGGAAGGAGGGAGTGGAGCTGAGAGGCGATGAAGGGAAGGTGAGAAATGGGGTGGAGGTTATTGAAGTTGTTGGGAACTGAACCAGGTTTCTTCAGGATGGGGCTGACGGCTGCAGATTTAAAAAGAGCGGGGACAGTTCCAGAGGACAAGGAGGAGTAGCTGAAATGAGGGGGAGCAGAGAGGGGAGGCAGGATTTAACCAGAACAGTGGGGAGGGGGTCCAGCTGACAGGATGAAGGTTTTGACTTGGTGATGAGATCAGAGATATCAGAGGGAGGAGGGAGTTCAAAGGTGGAAAGTAGATGAGATGGAGGGAGAGAATCAGAGGAGAAGATCAGCCTCACACTCCTGATTTCTTTATCAAACTTTCTCTGATCTCCGTGAGACTTATCTCCACCTCAGGAAGAGCTTCTGGGAGAGGAAATGCCAGCAGGGTTTCATTTCCTTCATGTTCTGATCGACGGACATTAAAAAAGCTCCAGACTGGAGTCATTTAGAAATAAACCACACTGACTGCTCAGCGTTGGTCTTCCTTTGAGTTTTTACCCTTTAATGCACTTCCTGGAAGTTTGTTCACCGTCAGCATCAACAACAGATCGCTCCACTGTTTCAGTCTCATGGAAATCATTTATTAGTCTGTTCTGTGAATTATTATAAAAGAAGAAGTTTAATCCACAGTTTGAAACTGGTCTGGTTCTGTTTACCTGCTTGACCTGTCTTCACTTACTGACAGCCTGATTAACGGATCACTAAAACCACTAAACCCTGAGAGAGTTCCCAGTGAAGATCCCAGACCTCTGGGCCCAGACCCTCTTCTAAAACCAGACTGCGAGAACCGGAAAGACTCTGCTTACCTGTGAGGAAGATCAGGAGGAAGGAACCTGTGAGGAACATCTTCAGAGCTGGGGTTCTGTGTTCTCTGCTCCTGCTGTGAGGTTCCACTGAGTGAACGTCGCCGCCCTGCTGTCAGGTCGTTCCCATCAACACCTCCCCCTCCACACAGACCCGGCCTCTCAGGAAACGACCCCCCTTCACAGCCGAGGCCTGTTGTGTTTGCAGCAGAGACGGAAATACAGCTGGAAAACAAAATCAGCAGACTGTGGAGACGATCCGGAGACGGACGACAACACAACATGTCCTCATTACGGCGAGTCGGAGGGGTCACCTCAGATCAAGACGAGCCACTACATCAAGCTTCAGAGTAGTTTCCCTAAAACCTCAGCTGTGCCAGTTGAAACGTTTCTGAAACAAAAATGTAAAAACACGGAGTTGTGTCTGGAGACGAGGCCTCGATCGTCCTGAATCAACCAGCTGAAGTGAAGAGTCTCTGTTGTGGGACCAGCGGTTACAGCCTCGCTCTGTTGGTTGTTTGAAGTGGTTGAAGTATCTGACGACCCCCGCTGGGATCACACCCGAGGTCGGCCGGGATCCCTCTTCTGTCTGGGGTCGACAGACGCTACGCACTGCATCATGGGTACTGGCCAGAGGCCGTTCACGACACACCGCCTTCACATGACGGCTTTATGGCATCGAATAGAGTCTGGCCTCAGTCACAGCAAGGAGCTCAGGTTTGGCGCTCAGCCTCCAGAAAGTGGAACTGAACCATAAAAACATCCTTTCCAGTGAAGGTGAAGGTGCGGTAGCCTCACACTCCAGGTTTGTGGTGTGTGTCGGTGTGCTGGTGACGTCAGGACCGGAGTCTCCAGGCTCACGGCGGCAGGAATGCTGGTTACGGGTTTGGTTTCGTGTTGTTTTTCTCGGGTTCGGCTCTTTTATTCGTCACACTCTTAAACATGTTCACACGCTTATAAAAACCTGGTTTTAGACTGCGAAGATCGGGACGCAGGTTGATGGCTGGATTCCTTCTCCTCTCACCAAAAACCGCTGTTGACACTCCAAACACACACACACACACACACACACACACACACACACACACACACACACACACACACACACACACACACACACACACACACACACACACACACACACACAGAGCGCTGTGCTATGTGAGGAATGGACACGGCTACCATGTGCTGCTGATGCTCCGTCCACACCGTGGACTCTGAGGTTTCCGGGGTTTCCAGGGGATCCTCCAGTGTTTGCAGGGAAGGATCCGGAATCAGGCTGTTTGCTTTTCCAGGCCGTCTCCGCAGCTGAAACATTCCCGCCGCGGTTTCCAGCAGGCGGGGCGGACACACGGCATCCTGCATCCTGGATGCCTGCGCCTCCTCAGCCTCGTCCATGGAGACCCAGCGAGGGATTAACGGAGCTCCCAAAGCCCCCGACACACCACAACACCCCCAAAAGACCACAACACCCCCGACACACCACGACACACCACAACACCCCTGACACACCACGACACACCACTACACCCCTGACACACCACAACACACCACAACACCCCCGACACACCACAACACACCACAACACACCACAACACCCCCGACACACCACAACACCCCCGACACACCACAACACCCCTGACACACCACGACACACCACAACACCCCTGACACACCACGACACACCACTACACCCCTGACACACCACAACACACCACTACACCCCTGACACACCACAACACACCACAACACCCCCGACACACCACAACACACCACAACACCCCCGACACACCACAACACCCCCGACACACCACAACACACCACAACACCCCCGAAAGACCACAACACACCCGACATACCACAACACACCACAACACCCCCGAAAGACCACAACACCCCGACACACCACAACACCCCGACACACCACAACACACCACAACACCCCCGACACACCACAACACACCACAACACCCCCGAAAGACCACAACACACCCGACATACCACAACACACCACAACACCCCCGAAAGACCACAACACCCCGACACACCACAACACCCCCGACACACCACAACACCCCCGAAAGACCACAACACCCCCGATACACCACAACACCCTGACACACCACAACACACCACAACACCCCGAAAGACCACAACACACCACAACACCCCGACACACCACAACACACAACACCCCCGAAAGACCACAACACCCCGACACACCACAACACCCCCGAAAGACCACAACACACCCGACATACCACAACACACCACAACACCCCCGAAAGACCACAACACCCCGACACACCACAACACCCCCGACACACCACAACACACCACAACACCCCCGACACACCACAACACACCACAACACACCCCGACACACCACAACACACCACAACACCCCCGAAAGACCACAACACACCCGACATACCACAACACACCACAACACCCCCGAAAGACCACAACACCCCGACACACCACAACACCCCCGACACACCACAACACCCCCGACACACCACAACACCCCCGAAAGACCACAACACCCCCGATACACCACAACACCCTGACACACCACAACACACCACAACACCCCCGAAAGACCACAACACACCACAACACCCCCGACACACCACAACACACAACACCCCCGAAAGACCACAACACCCCCGACACACCACAACACCCCCGACACACCACAACACCCCCGAAAGACCACAACACCCCCGACACACCACAACACTCCCGAAAGACCACAACACACCACAACACCCTCGAAAGACCACAACACCCCTGACACACCACAACACCCCCGACACACCACAACACCCCCGAAAGACCACAACACCCCCGACACACCACAACACCCCTGACACACCACAACACACCACAACACCCCCGAAAGACCACAACACCCCCGACACACCACAACACTCCCGAAAGACCACAACACACCACAACACCCTCGAAAGACCACAACACCCCTGACACACCACAACACCCCCGACACACCACAACACCCCCTAAAGACCACAACACCCCCGACACACCACAACACCCCTGACACACCACAACACACCACAACACCCCCGAAAGACCACAACACCCCCGACACACCACAACACCCCCGACACACCCCAACACCCCGGACCTGGAAGAAATGTATGCTTCTGAATATTGTTGTGGTCACAGGGAGGAAGATGCTCTAATCTGGAACCCTGCCGTCGTGACTGTATATGTCAATGAACTTCTCTGTCAGACAGAGAGTGTGTGTGTGTGTGTGTGTGCGTGCGAAGAAAAACAAGTCGACACATCAGTTTGATAACTTTCATTCATTAAAAAAATGATAAATTCCCCATTCATTAAAAAAAAAACAAAAAAAAACCTAAAACATCCTGAAATGTGTTTCTTCTTTTAATCTTTAAACTTTTAATAAACTGTTGAAGAAAAAAAACCCTCAGACTCTGGTTTCCTGGTGTTGATGACCCAGAGCCCGAAGGGCTTCGTCTCCGGCACTCAGCTACACTCCACCGTAGGTCCCGTTGTAGAAGAACGGCTGCTGGGTCACACAGTGACCTACGACCTCGGGGGTCCACCGCTGGACCCGGGGCGTTCCGTCCGGACCGGGCCGGACGATGACGGTGCTCCTGGACGCCAGCGACGGATCCTCGTCGAAGAAGTTGAAGGGCCGCAGGAAGAAGCCCACGGCGTTGCCCGGCGTCGCCGTGTTGGGGATGTCCTCCGAGTGAGGCACGTGCAGGAAGCCCACCGTCACCCAGGCAACCAGGTCCTGCAGAGACCGGGACACACGTCTCCCCGTCAGGTGGTTTAAATCCACCCCAGGGGCAAACGCCACCCCGTCAGGTGGTTTAAATCTACCCCCAGGGGCACAGTTTCCCATTTTCACTTGTAAGCGTTGTCATGGAAACAGGACTTCCTCTGTTTTCTGTTTGCCATTGGATATTTTTTCTTTTTGTATATATTCGATATAACGTTCTCTAAACAGAAGTGGACGGTCACCTTCTTGACGATGTCCTCGTCGTTGCGGATGTAGTCCTCGAAGGACACGGCCGGCTCCCAGGGGTCGTTCTGGGCGTAGATGCTGCTGCTGGTGGCTTCGTGGTCTTTGTGGCGGGTCACGGCCAGAGGATACCTGGGAGACGGGTGGATACAGGACAGTTCAGCTGGCGTGGCTCAGGACAGTCCACGCTGTGACAGAGTGAACCCGGATGTGATGAAGCTCACATCAACATGACGTCCCATCACTCCAGTGGAGACTGCTGCTCATGCTAAGCTAGCAAACTGAAAAATGACGCACTGATGGTGAAGGAGGATGACTCTGTCCTTCGCATCGACGACTGTAATCCACTTCATTACGGTGTCTCACAGTCAACCAACCACAGCTGGTTCAGAACGCAGCCGCAGACGGTGCAGGACGTGTCCAGGTCCCGGCACCAGCTGTGGCGTGGTCCTTCTTATGCTGTTGCCCCTCCGAGACTCGAACGCACTGCCACTGAAACTTTGGGTTCTCGCCAACCTGTCGCTTTTTAACACCCTTATTCAGACTTGCATTTCACTCCAAGGACTGTTTTATTCTAAGTTACTGGTCCTATGGTCTATGCTACATTATGGTTTTTATTTTTTTAAGGTTTTATGGCCTCTGTGGTTTTACCACATTTATGGTTTTATGAGTTTAAGGTCTTTTTTATAGTCACCAAATCATGCTCTTTTGTTCTGTTTTATCGTGCTTGGCCCAGGACTCTGGAGAGATTAGATCTCTGGTTTGTTCTTGGAGCGATTTAGCGTCCACTCAGTGGAGCTCTAAGGGGAAAACTATCTAGAGACCTTTCCTCTTCTTGCCAACACCACTCCATGTGAAATTAGCGGGATAAATCTCGAGTAATAAAAACTGACTACAATCTAAACATCCATCCATGTTTGCAATCTGAATGTTTTCAATACCAGAAAGATGAATAGTCTGAAGCAAATGATCTCTGTGGATCAAGAGATCACAGACATTTCCAACAGTGTTGCCTAACTGTCTGCCACACCCCTGCTAAGAAAAGAAAACTCCTTCCTGACCTCAGTGCCGTCTAAAGATTAGCCTCCGCCGCCCCGCTGAACACTGCTGGGGTCAGCTACAGTCAGGAACCAGACATCTGCGCCCCGATGCTGTCTTACCTGGACCAGCTGATGCCGTTTTCCTCCCTCCAGCCTCTTGGCAGGACACTGTGGGCATGCGAGTTCAGCTGGATGCGATACCCCCTGCTGTGGCCCCACTTGTTTTTCTCACTGGGGTTGTAAAAGTGAACGTAGCGGGGGAACTTCCTGCCGAAGCGGAAGGCGGCCGATCGCTCCGTCTTCAGCTCCGTCCTGTGGAGTTTGGACTGGACGACGAAGTGTCCCGGGCTCCAGGGATTGGTGATGTTGACAAACCTCAGGTCCATCGACTCCACGCTGTTTTCACGGCCTGCATCGGTCCCAGCAAAGAACAATGGTCAGGAGTGGCAATACGACAAAGTAAACACATTTTATTGCACTTTATCTCTTCTATCAGGAGGTTAATTAGAGAAGCAAAAGGGAAGGAGGCCTCATAAGATCTTGTTGTTTATTGACCCCTTTATGGCTCGTGACCTCCTTAAGCCTTTGAAGAGGTCGAGTCAGCACAAGCCTGATAGCACAAGAGTGTCTTTTATGGCAGAGTAAAGTACGGAAGGTTCTTTTTATCTGAACTAGCGTCTGCAACAGTCTTCTTCAAAGCATAATTGCTTCTCTGTTCTTGCAAGAGCTGCAGTAACGGCACCCAGGTCCATTTTGGATTTTTCTAACTCTTCACTTGAATTAATGTTTTATAATTTTGCAATAAATTAATCCAAATGTTATGGTTGTGCGGTACTACTCACCAGCAAGGTCCAGGTCTACTTTGTAATGGATGAGATGTGTGTGCAGGTTACCCAGCACATAGTCGTACACCTTCGTTCCATAGTGGAGCCCGTTGGGCGTGAAGAAGGTGGCGTGGATGTATCCTGTGGCGCTGACCTTCACTTCCACAACGCCGTTCTGGTAAAAGACGAAGTCCCAGATGTAATCGTAGTTATAAACCGTCGAGGTGGTCCGCAAGACCAGCACAGTGTTGTCCAGCCCGCCGAAGAAGTTGTATCCGCCATGGAAGTCAGAGTCGAAGTGCCGTCTCAGAGGCATGGCCGTGGTCATCTCGAAGATGCAGAGCGCGTTTCTGTACCGCACGGGTTTGTCCGTGTCGAAAAAGTGGTAGAGGTCAACGAAGGTGGCGATTTCCGGGCAGTCGATGCCCGGGGCGAGCTCATAGTTTGAGGTGCCCATCGCCCAGCCCGCGTCGATGTACTTGGTTTGCATCGCGGCCGGCGTGTCGCCGGCGTAGAAGGCGATGGCTTCCTGGAGGCTGATCTCATAGGCGATCCGTTCTCCGTTGAAACGGAGGTCAAAGACTTGAAGGCCGGCTGTCGAGCGAACTCGATAGGCGAACGACCAGCCGGCGTACTCCACGAAATTGCGGTCGATGTGGTAGCGGCGCCCCTGAGGCTCCACCAGCTTCGGCCCGTGGATGTCCGTGGGCGTGTTGAAGTGACCTCGGGGAACGTAGGTGGAGAAAAGGTCATTTTCATCATGATCTGGCAATTTGACTTTTCCCACCTTCCCTGATTCGTACTTTTCCACCAGCTCCTCGACACTGTCGAAGTACATGCTGTTGTACCAGACCTTCTCCACAGTCCACTTTTCCGGATCCAGGTCCCTGTGGTTGATCAGAACCTCAAACCCAACTGGGTGGATGAAATAACCCTCAACGAACTTCTGCAGCATGATCCAGGTTCTCCTTTCCCCGGGACCCAGCCCACGGGGGGCGATGTCCGAGAACGTCAGGCAGCGGTTTGAACAGTTAGTGAAGGAAAATCCGCCCGTGGTCTCCAGCAGGAGCGTGTGAGCTCTCATTGTGATCTTCTCGAGGGTCTTGGTAAGATGATGGTACTCCACGCTGGTGATGGGGCCTGGAGTCGAACGCCACCGGCCGCCCCCCCTTGAATGTCCTGACTTTGTGAGTCTTGGGCCTCGGCAGAGGACTCACGGTGTACTCGGTGATGTTCGGCTTGCTCTGGTTCCCGAACTGGATGATGACGCGGGCTTGGCGAGGCGGTCTGGCGTGTCCGCGGTCCAGAGCTCTGAGCGCCTCGTGCTTCTTGGGGACGTGGAGCTCCATCAGGAGGATGCTGTTCTTCTTCAGAGTCTTGCTTTCAGCACTGGTGAGATGCATCTCTGGAACGGCGTGCAGGTAGGAACGGACCGCCTTCATCTCCTGCACCGTGAGGTCCGCAAACATGGGGGCGCCGTGATGAGCCCAGTCTCTGGGCCTGGAGGCACCGCCGCCGGCCAGGAAGACCAGCGGCAGCAGACAAAGAAGCCTCATGGCTGCAACCAAAGCAGGAGTGGACATGTCAGCTTCAGGCTCAGTTACATCTGGCTTTTTGCTGGAGAACAGCTCCAGGCGTATAAATCCAGATGTCAGTGACGGATAAACCTCGAAACTAAGGAAGCAAAACAGCTCTATTTACTTCACCAACTGAAGTACCGTAAAACAGCAGGAAATATGAAATCAGAAATCTGTTTTGAACTAATTCCCCCAAGAAGAAGACAAATTACGACATAATCAGAGCAGAAACTGGATTTGAGGAATCAGTGTCCTTTGACAGTTACAGCATTTCTTCCTCCGAATGAGAATCTCTTCTTGTCAAAAAACATCCACCAGGTCATTTCACAGCTGCAGTAACATTTCGTTCCCATATCTTTGCTCTGTGGTCATTTATTATTCTCTCCTGGAGAACCAGGAGTCGCTGTTAGCCCCCCGCCCCCCACATTATTTACCCTCTTGGTTTATCTTGCTGCGTTTAGCTCTGCACACCAGATCAACTCTCCTCACGCTGCCGGACTGGTTCCTCAGACCTGCTTCTCACACGATGACTGTGGAGATGGGGAAAGACGTTGCAGTTGTCGTACCTGTGGTGCTGGTCTTGCTGGAGTCAGAAGGATTCGATGAGTCTGTCCGTCGATCCTCGGCCACTGAAGGAAAGTCACCTCAGGATCAATGACTCACTGCTGATACCAGAGCTCCCACTCTGCAGCGACGGGAGGCGATTGGCCAGCGGGGGGCTGTAACCACCAGATAACCACGAGTTTCACTCCACCCTCCAGCTTCGAGGTCGAGCTCACAGACACTTCAACCAGCTGGTTGAACAGATCATCTGTTGTAAATCAGAGAGTGAGAGTGAGGCTGCAGCTGCAATTCCCCACAGTTAGATCATTTACTACGATCCTGTGAAAAAAAAAAAAAGTGTCAACCATGCTGCCCTCTGCAAGTGTTTTGCAGGTGATCAGCTGTTCACCACGCTGTTTGAAGTGAAAACACATCACTGTTGTGAAGCGTGCAGGATTTTATCCTGGCAAACCAGCGCAGGAGACAAACACAGCAGGTGTGATGAGAGGTGTGTTCACTGCGCTCTCGCTGGACTGACGTGAACCTTGATCCTGTTCTCCTGAAGCTCCGTCTAAAACTGTCACCTCTCAATACCTTCCTCTCACATGACCTCTGCTCCTTCACATGAAGTGGCTTTCATCGGGGGGGGGGTGGGGGTGGGGTCACGAGCTGACTGATGTGATTTATAGTCCAGGAACTGCGGAACTTTTGAGCTGAAATGTGTGGAAAGCAGAACCGACTCCCCAGGATCAAATATTTACCCTTCTCTTCCATATCTAATCACAGCATGCGGCTCCATGTTTGCCCTCCAGAGGGCTTCTATTCTCCCCTCAACTCTCTTCATGCCAGCGGAATAAATGCAGTCTCTTTCTGTGGAGGGACGAAGGAACAACAGGTTCAGAAGCTGCTCTCCAGGAGGTTCACTTCTCCACTATTTGAGGGATGATTTGGATTTTGAAAGAAATTTAAAAAAACATTTGAGTACAGTTTTCATGATTCCAGAATCCATCAGGTGTCCCGAGCAGATCGAGGCGACGTGAAAACAGGAAGTGTTCAGAACAGGATGTTTCTTCATGTTAAATCTCGTTTTTTCCCCTCACTGTACTCCATTAATGAAGGATGACCTTCCTCTTCCTCTTCTTCTTCTTCCTCCTCACTCACGCTGGTGACAGCTGTGTTTGAGCCTCCTCCTCCCGGGGTCGGGGGTCAAACCTGGGCTGCTGGCGGGTCTGAGAGCTCCGGCTCTGAGTGTCTGTTGACACGCTTCATTGAATAAATGCCCCCATCGTCCTCCCCGAAACGCCGTCCTTTACAGGATTAAGCCGAGACAAACATGTCTTTCTTGGCGCTGGGAGGCGCCGCCGCCGCCCGCCGGGCCAGAGCACGTCTCCATCTCCGCTCCAGCGGCCAATGGCTGCCGGCCCAGCTGTGACCGGACCGCTCAGGTCCACGTACGCCCCGCAGGTCACCGCCTCGCCTTTAAAACCCGGCCGCTCAGACCGGGAGCTCCGGAGAAGCGAAGCGTCTCATTCTGAGCAGCATGAGGACGGCAGGACGCTGAGAGGACAAGGTTTACACAGAAGCAGGCAATCACGAGGACTAACCCTGAGGAACCATCAGGAGCAGAGGTGAGGCCATGCTGGTTTCTAGAAGGTGGGATAAGAAAACAGACTTTAATTGGGTCAATCTGTCCCTTTCTGTTCTGGTCAGTTCTAAAACTGACTGCTGGCAGTGGATCCCAGTCTTTACTGGAAGATCGTAGTGATTTGAAATCTTCATTCTCTCAACCTCTGGTCTTTGGAAACGCTCCGGTTCCACCTGTCCTGGTCTCTGACCAGACTGTGGACCACTTCAGGAACCGGGACGACCTTCGCTCTGCTGAAAGGTGGAGCGGTTTCCTGCAGAGAGACGTCTGTCTGTGTGATCATTGATTCTTGTTGAATCCTGGGAGTTTTTGGGGAACAGATAAGGTATTCTGGTCATGTTTGGTCTTGAACATGAATATCGTGTGTAATCTTATGCTTGCGGTGCTCCTGTCCAGGAACTCCTCAGGCTCTAACTGGAATCTGCTCGACACCAACTTCAGTTTGCAGTAAGTTTAGATAAGTGTCCTAACTGATGGATTTGTAATGAAAGTGTGGTCTGCTTTAGTTGTACCGAGGCGTTTCAGTCCCTGTTAACATGACGAGGACGTCCAGTGAAAACTTTAAAGCACCCGGGCTCCGTCTCCTGGTGGACCAGGACCACCAGCAGCCCCATCCGGAGCTCAGTGCAGTTCGAGCTTTTATTTTGTTGTCTTTGTATTTATTTTTTGATGGGTTCGGTCAGGTCCTTCAGGCCACGTTACACATTTTCAAGCGAAAACACTGGTTGCATTTTGGGTTTCTGTTTCCATGACAACGGTACTTGGAGCCAATACAAAACGCAACTTTCTGAAAACACTCCGACGGCATCTCCATAAAAACTAGAAAACTGCAAATGTCTGAACAGCTGCTCCTGATCCTGGTCCTGGTACTGTTTGTGGTCCTGGTTCTTGTTATGGTCCTGTTTCTGGTTCTGGTCCTGGTCCGGTGCACCGGTCGTAGTGAACAGTTGTTTTGCACATTAAATGGACAATAAGAACAATGCTTTCCTCCAGAGTGTCAGGACTTCCAATCCATGTTCTCCTGGTTCCAGTCCAGATTCTCCTGGACTTGGTAGTTTTAGACCAGGGGTGTCAAACTCGTGCCAGAAAGGGCCGAGTGGCTGCAGGTTTTCGTTCCAAGCAGGAGAACACCAGATTCCACTCATTTCATCAAGCTCCACTGAAGACCTGATGAAATGAGGAGTCTGGTGCTCCTGCTTGGTTGGAAGGAAAACCTGCAGCGATGCGGTTCTTCCTGGTACCAGTTTGACCCCCCTGTTTTAGACAGTCACCATAACAATTCAACTTGGTGTTCCGTCCATATGAATCATTGTTCCTGTTTAGACCGTATTGTTCTCCGTGTTGTTCTCTGCAGCATGATTGTGTGGTTTCATTGCTAAAGCAGCCAACAGCACCATCCCGTGGCAGAACATGTGAACTGCACAGGTTTCAGTGTAAACAAACATCATTCTCAAAACGCTGCTGTGTGAACGTGAAAGTTTTCTAAAACAAAATCACAGAGATGTGTTCCCAGTTTTGTTGCCACGGCTGCTTCAGCCTCAGAGCAAACAGGAGGAAAGAAAGTACCTGGTCTGCAGATCCAGAGGTGTCCTGATAGACGCTGGTCCAGGGTCAGCTGGTCCCGGGTCAGCCTGAAGGAGTCCAGAGGTGTCCTGACAGATGCTGGTCCAGGGTCAGCTGGTCCAGTGAGTGAAGTCCAGATAGTCCAGGTAGTCTTCAGGGTCCAGCGGTTCCCCTTGGCCAGTCTCTCAGACAGATCTTCACCTCCAGGTGGATCAGTGGAAGCTCCACCCAGGTCCCTCTGAACCCAGACTCCTCCTCCAGGCTGCTTTAGCTGTGAATGCTAACAGAGCTAACTGGTCTCTGGACCATACGCCCTCTTTTACCCGAACATGTCCTCTTTTTACGTCCTGTCCAGGGCATCTGGGCGGGACAAGGAAATGTCCAGTGTCCACTGTTTCTCAGCACGTGAACGTAAATTGAGCAGCGCTTTGCACACAGTACTGTGATGGAGCGCCAGCCCTCTGGGCTTCGTTCCCTCCTTGCACTGCCTTCATTGTGTTGTGCTGAACAAATAAACCAAAGTAAAGAAACATGATAACACTTTGTTGCGTGATGTAATTACGGAGAGGCGGTCCTGTGAGCGCGTTCAGACAGCGCAGTATGGAAGAGCAGCTTCTCAGATGAACTGCAAAAAAAAAAAATCCAACATACCCAGATGAAAAATAGAATGTAGAAGAAAAGCAGGATGAAGAAAACAATGAAAGATTAAAAGCATATATCTTTTTTATTTGTTAAGTTAGTGTTTTGGTGAGACTCTTATATTATTCTATCTTATTACGGTTATTAAGAAATATATTGTTCAAGCTGGATTTTCTAACAGAAGAGTATTTAGAACATTAGGCTATTTAATATTTGTAAAGAGTCTAAGAGAGCTATTATTTTGTTAAAAGTTTTTACATTTCATTTTATTTTGTTGAAGATATTGAAGTTATGATGAAGTTATGAAGTATAAGTTGATGAAGTTATTTTCATCATTGAAGCATAATAAAGCATGTTCATCAACCTCCGAGAAGCCTATCTGAATTTGTGTCTCACCCCCCTGCCAGTCCTCTTTTTTGAAATTCAAAATATGGTCACCCGACCCTAAAACCAGATTATTAGCAGCGGCTGCGGGTGTCTGGAGTCTACCCTGGATCCCAGTGGCGGACCGTGCATTTCACACTAGGACAGATCACCTCTCAATAACTATTTCATGTCTATAAAAAAATTCTTATTATACAGATATGCATATAAAGAGTTGTTGCATAGCAGACAGATACTTGTGCAGCCAGAATAAATGCTTTTGCTGAAGTGCACAAGTCTCCAACTGCACATACAATAAGCATCAACAACTTAATAAAACATCAATATTATTTAGGAAAAAAGGAACATTTTACTCACCAAAATCCCGATTATTTGTAAACAAAATCCATCCTCCTTTCCTTCTCTCACCTGAGTGTTTTGGACACTCGGGTGAAGAGAGGGGCAGAGCTGTCGACTGATCTCCACCTGGTGGTGAGTTGGATTCGCTGGCGGAGGAAACCGGACAGACTTGGCAGACCCAAATGTGTTGTGAGGGTCTGCTGGGACCGTCTGGTGGAACCGTCTGTCAGCAGGGTTTTCAACTCCCACCTCCGGGAGAGCTTCTC
Source organism: Salarias fasciatus (assembly GCF_902148845.1). Classification (NCBI taxonomy): domain Eukaryota; kingdom Metazoa; phylum Chordata; class Actinopteri; order Blenniiformes; family Blenniidae; genus Salarias; species Salarias fasciatus. The sequence continues at coordinate 130,467 of NW_021941255.1, forward strand.
TCATGTCCCGAGGGAGGCTGGGGACATTGAGTCCCAGTGGACCATGTTCTCCACCTACTTTTTGAAGCAGCTGCCCGGAGCTGTGGTCATAAGGTCTCCGGTGCCTGTCGTGGCGGCAACCCCCGAACCCGGTGGTGGACACCGGAAGTAAGGGCTGCCGTCAAGCTGAAGAAGGAGTCCTACCGAGCCTTGCTGGCTCATGGGACTCCAGGCTGGTTGTGGAGGCAAAAACTCGGGTCTGGGAGGAGTTCGGGGAGGCCATGGAGGAGGACTATCAGTTGGCCTCAAAGAAATTCTGGCAAACCGTCCGGCGCCGCAGGAGGGGAAAACAGGTCTCCGCCAACACTGTTTACAGTGGAGGAAGAGACCTGCTGACCTCAACTGGGGATATTGTTGGACGGTGGAAGGAATACTTCGAGGACCTCCTCAATGCCGCCGCTACGTCTTCCTGGAGGAAGCAGAGGCTGAGGTCTCAGAGGCAGACTCGTCCCAAGCTGAAGTCACCGAGGTGGTCCGTAAGCTCCTCGGTGGTAAGGCTCCGGGAGTGGATGAGATTCGGCCTGAGTACCTGAAGTCTCTGGATGTTCAGGACTGTCTTGGTTGACACGTCCCTGCAACATCGTGTGGCGGTCGGGGACGGTGCCTCTGGATTGGCAGACCGGGGTGGTGGTCCCCCTGTTTAAAAAGGGGGACCGGAGGATGCGCTACAACTATAGGGGGATCACACTCCTCAGCCTCCCTGGGAAAGTCTATGCGAGGGTACTGGAGAGGAGGATTCGACCGATAGCTGAACCTTGGATTCAGGAGGAACAATGCGGTTTTCGTCCTGGTCGTGGAACACTGGACCGGCTCTATAGTCTCCATAGGGGCTCGAGGGCTCATGGGAGTTTGCCCAACCAGTCCACATGTGTTTTGTGGATTTGGAGAAGGCATTCGACCGCGTCCCTTGTGGTATCTTGTGGGGGGTGCTCCGGGAAAATGGAGTCCGGGGCCCCTTGTTAAGGGCCGTCTGGTCTTTGTATGACCGGAGTAGGAGTCTGGTCCGCATTGCCGGCAGTAAGTCGGACCTGTTCCCGGTGCACGTTGGACTCCAGCAGGGCTGCCCTTTGTCACTGGTTCTATTTATAATCTTTATGGACAGAATTTCTAGGTGCAGCCAGGGGCCGGAGGGGGTCCGATTCGGGGACCACAGGATTTCATCGCTGCTTTTTGCAGATGATGTTGTCCTGTTGGCTTCATCGAACCCGGACCTACAGCATGCACTGGGGCGGTTCACAGCCGAGTGTGAAGCGACAGGGATGAGGATCAGCACCTCCAAATCCGAGGCCATGGTCCTCAACCGGAAGAAGGTGGTCTGGTCCCTCCAGGTCGGTGGAGAGACTCTGGCCCAAGCGGAGGAGTTTAAGTGTCTTGGGGTCTTGTTCACGAGTGGGGGAAAGATGGAGCGTGAGACTGACAGGCGGATCGGTGCAGCGACTGCAGTGATGCGGTCGTTGTATCGGTCTGTTGTGGTGAAGAGGGAACTGAGCCGAAAGGCGAAGCTCTCGATTTACCGGTCGGTCTACGTTCCCACCCTCACCTATGGTCATGAGCTTTGGGTCAGGACCGAAAGGACAATGAGCTTCCTCCGTAGGGGGGCTGGAATCCCTTAGAGATAGGAGGAGGAGCTCAGTCACCAGAGAGGAGCTCGGAGTAGAGCCGCTACTCCTCCACATCCAGAGGACCAGCTGAGGAGGCTCGGGCATCTGGTGAGGATGCCCCCTGGACGCCTCCCTAGGGAAGTGTTCCCGGCATGTCCCACTGGGAGGAGACCCCGGGGAAGACCCAGGACACGCTGGAGAGACTATGTCTCTTGGCTGGCCTGGGAACGCCTTGGGATCCTCCCAGAGGAGCTGGAGGAAGTGTCTGGGGACAGGGAAGTTTGGGCATCTCTGCTGAGACTGCCGCCCCCCCCCGACCTGGCCCCGGATAAGCGGTAGAAAATGGAAAAAAAATGGAATCTTACTTTTTCTTCTCTTGTCTCTCCTCTGGTTGAACTTTGATGATTAAAAATCATCTTTTTGGTCACATTAATTGTCTTTTTTTACAGATATTGCACACATGATGGCTGGAGTTGTGATTTTCCTCCTGGCTCTCCTCAGTCTGGAGACAGTGACGGGGACGGGGTGAGTCCATTCAGTCCATTCAGTCCTCAGAACTCTCTTCTCTCTCCCACGTTCCCAGTTTGACTGCAGGAAGGTTGTTCTCTTGTTCTAAAGTGATAACTAGAAAAACCAGGCCGTCCATGAGACACGCTATTGGACTGTGAGACGGAGAAGCCTGATTGGTCCCTCTAGAGAACTCACTTTATCCTTCAGTCCAAATTCAAGACATTCTTTTGTTCATTTTCCCACATGATATGAGTCATGCAGAAAGAAACCAGAGGAACGCCTCCAGGAAGAACCCAGCTGTCGGTTCTCTGATTCCCAGAAACAGTGACAGGTCCCTGAAGTCAGGGTCCTGATCTGAAAGTGATTGATAGTCCTTTTTGTTGGTTTTGAAATCAAAGACGTGTGAATACCAGTAAACACATTTGTTAATCAAACTAAACTTGATTATTCTGGTGGTTTTCACGCTTTTCTTGTGACATTTGCTGGTTATTACAGTTGAGTGCTCATTTTTCACACCTTTCCATTTACTAAAGTGTTCACTTGCATTTTGTGATGAATATCGAGAAACATAAGTGAATCCTTTAATTTAAGACTGTTAATGTGGTCTCAGTCCCTTTCTCCAGGGTGGCGCCCCTCAATTGTTAATTATTAAATGAAAACTTAGATCAATAAATATTTCCAGTAATCTATTACTGACAGTGGTTTATTGCTCATGACAGTTTGTCCACCCTGCTGGAGCTGTTTGGCGTTGATGTTGCAGGCACTGGTGTGAACATGTGGTGGAGGAGAGCGTGGATCGAGTGCTGTCCCCCCGCCTGCAGCGTGAAGCCAGCTGCTCGGAGGTGTACCAGTACGACACGCAGGGCTGGAGGCTGGACGTGGACAGGATGCGCGCCAAGCACGGCGGCGACGACGGCATCGCTCTGTACTACAAGCAGCAGGGGCCCAGAGCCTCCTGCTTCCTCTACAAGTATGGACCCGTTTCCATAGCAACGCTTTCAGGAGAAACGCATCATTCTACTTTTTCTGTTCAGAACATTTTCACGTTCATGTAGAAACAGTAAAACAATGCAGTGAGCAGGACAGGCCAGCGCAGAGGTTCAGTGCTTTTTTCAGGCCTGCATGAGGCCAGGTCAACATTAGGATGCACAGAATATCAGCACATCAAGATATCAACATCCATGTTATGAAGTTTTCTACAGACTGATTGAACTGCCGGAAATTGCCATACGCTGTGCACTGCTCTGTAAATTCAACAGGACAGAATCTTAAGTATGTAAGAAAAGCTGCAATCGGTTCACAAAACCTATGAAATTAACTCATTAAAAGCTCTTCAAATGGGACAGAAGTCAGGACCATAAAATTCAGGGGAAAAAAAAATCCAAAACTATGCTCGAGGATCACGCAGGTCGGTTGAATGATTCAGAGTTCAGAGGAAGATCACGGTTTCCTGAAAGAACAAAACACAAAAAATGTGTCTTATATAAGTCTGCTGATCAGTTCATTGTCTTTTACTGACCTTTGCTTTGATGGCGTTAAAATTAAAGAGCCCTCTTTGCTTTTTTTTTTAAAGCTGTATTTTAATGTTAAGGAATTTCATTTAGGAGCACTTCCGGTGCAGCCGGAAGTGTAACGCTAAGACGCGCGATTTCGATATGAGAAAAAAAACTCCGAAAATTAATGTAAAGAACGACGAAAACGGGACACAGGACGGATGAGTTTAAGCTTAAAAGCACCTCGCTTGAATTCGGAAGAAGGTATTTTGTTTCTGTTGTGTCTTTTATTACGGTTTTCTGCGGTGTAAATTAATTTAGGAGTTTAACAAATGTTAGCTTCTGTTCATCAGACGCTGCTAGCTTAATATGTTGACATTTTTTTTTACAAAGAAGCGCTAAATGTCAGTAATATTGCATTTAATGTTTGTACATGTAGAGTCCAGGTTGTTTTAAAGCAGCAACCTTTATGACCAAAACAGTAATTTTATTGACTTTCCACCAAGTGTTCTGGAGCCATAAAGAACATTTAACCTTTAAAATGAGGCGAAACGCAGCTTCTGAAAAACTAAATCTAATGATGATGCTTTTATGATGGTTTGACTACAGTTCATAGTAGTGAACATTTTATTACATGTAGCCTATTTTTGTACCTGATTTTAACAGTTGTGCTCCTTTTTTAAGCCTTTTTTCACTTATATTTTCGAAATTTTAGCTGTTTTAACCATTTTGCCTCTTTCTAAGCAGTTAGGCACCTTCTTCCAACCATATTTAATTTTCTTTTTTAAGAAATTCTAGACATTTCAGGTTTTTTAAGCCATTCTGTCATTTTTTTACTTCCATTTCTGGTGGTTTTATCAATTTTTCGTAATTTTACTTGAACTTAGTTTTTTTGAACCCCTTTTGAACCAAGAGCGACCGATCATTTTGGAAGGTACTGTGGTGTGTCACTATGTTAAAAATAAGTTAAATGTTTATTCACTTTCCCTGTTGTGAAAGCTTCATGGGGCCGCTACAGAGAGACTTAAGAACCACGTGTGGCTCCAGAGCCGCAGGTTGAACACCCCTGTTTTAAAGTGTCAGTGGTAAAATTTTAAGAGCTCATTTGTGTTTATCATTTATTTTACTGTATATTCATCCTTCCTGTAGCTTTTATAGTGTTTCCTGAATAAAATATCGAAGCACAGAAGGTGAATTTCTGTTCAGAATAAGGCTGAATGTGAATAAATGTCTTGTGACACGGCAGTACGCTTCACCGTTTCTTGGCTGGAGTCGTTATGTCCGTCCTCTCTGCTCCAGGAGCGTTAAAATGGGCTGAAGCAGGTAAAGCTTCTGGCTCTTCTGCCTCCTCAGACCTCCAGAAGTGGACCACTCCAGGGTGAACAGGACGGTGAGGAGCTGCTGCGAGGGCTGGGGAGGAGCGCGCTGCACTGAAGGTCAGCCCAGATCGAACACAGGTCTGGCTGTAACTCGCCGTGACCCCGTCCCCGTTCCTGACGAAATGCCGCTGATCTGGAACCAGGCGTGGGCGTGCGGGGGCGCTGCTTCTCCACGTGGAGCTGCCAGGAGTTCCCCGGAGTCCACAACTCGTCCCTGATGTCGGTGGAGCAGTGCTGCGGCGGCCTGTGGGGGCGGAGCTGGAGGAACGCCTCGGACCACGCCTGCCTGTCCTGCACATACACCCTGCTCCCAGGTCAGAGGGGGCACGGGGTCGCGGGCTGGCTGCCGGGGTCAAGCCAGTCTGAGAAAAGCAGACAGGGATCTCAGCTTTTGGACGTCTCTCCCGTCTCCTCCGTCCTCAGACTCGCCGTCGTCCCCCCGGGTGCGCGGCGCTCTGCTCCCCCAGGGCTCGGCCACGTGCTCGTCCTGGGGGGGAGCTCACTACCGGACCTTCGACCGGCGACACTTCCACTTCCAGGGTGGCTGCACCTACCTCCTGGCCTCGTCTGCCGACGGCACCTGGGCCGTGTACATCGGCACGGCGTGCGACGGGCGAGGACACTGCAGCAAGGTCCGCCGCCAACTCGCTGTCACATCAGATCCCACGGGTTGGATTCTGGCTGTTTTCCTTCTGAACTGAGTGTGTGTGTGTGTGTGTGTGTGTGTGTGTGTGTGTGGCTCCCAGGCACTAAGGATGATGCTGGGTCTGGACTTGGTTTCAGTTCAGAATGGAACCTTGACCCTGAACGAGCTCGCTGTCCCAAACGGAGAGCCGCTCTTTCAGAACGGTAAATTCGAGCTGCCGCTGAGGCAACAGTCGGGAGACTCGGCGGTGCTGATTGGACAGTGTTGTTTCCCTGTCCGCTGCAGGAGTGAGCGTCCGCTGGCTGGGCGACTTCCTGTTTGTGGAGAGCGGCCTGGGGGTGAGGCTGAAGTTCGACCTGAACAACACAGTGTACCTGACGGTGACGGCAGAGCACCTGGGGGCCACCAGGGGGCTCTGTGGAGTCTACAACAACGACCCCGGCGGTGGGCCGATCTCCTCCTCCTCTTCCTCCTGCTCCTCCTCTTCTTCCTGCTCCTCCTCCTCCTCCTCCTCCTCTGTGAAAGTGGCGTCTGGCGGCTCATTAAAACTCTGTGTCTGCAGATGATTTCACCACCGTGAGTGGCTCGATGTCGCTGTACGCCGCCAGCTTTGGAAACTCCTGGAAAGTTCCAGACCGACGCCACGAAGTAGTAGTTCTTTCCTTTATTTATTTATTTATTTATTTTTAAGATGGTAGCTTCAAGATCTGCAGCAGCAAAACTCCAGTCAGTGAAATAGAGCAGCAGCAGTGAGGGGGTCACCATGCGCCCCCTTGTGGGTGCAGGGAAGAACTGTGAATTCAGATAAACTTGAAGATGAAAGTTGTGTGTGTTTGTGAGTGTGTATCTGTGTGTGTTTGACCAGTGTGTGTCCTGACCGTCCTCCAGGACTGCAGCGATGCGGCCGAGCTCGGCCACAGCTGCGACGTCCAGGCGGACGACGGCCTGCGGCGGCGGGCAGAAGCCGAGTGCCACCGGCTGCTGCAGAGCCCCTTCACACACTGCCACCAGCGGGTGAGGCCCTCACACACACACACACACACACACATATAACACATACTCACACACTTTCACCCGCTGAGCTGCGTCTGTCCCCCAGCTGGACCCCGCGGTCTACACAGAGGCCTGCCTGTACCTGTACTGCAGCGTGCCGCCGGCCGCCCGGCGGGCCGCCGTGTGCGACACGCTGGCCAGCTACGCCCGGGACTGCGCCCAGCAGCAGGTGGTCCTGGCCTGGAGGACGGACGCCCTCTGTGGTAACGGCATGCAGAGAGCGTCTCTGGCGCGTCTCGGCTGTTTCCAGTCGGTCTCTGTGACTCGCCGCTGCCCCCTCTGGTGCTCAGTGGAATATGTCCTCCGCTCTGTGTCCTCTCAGCCCGAGTCTGTCCCGGAGGACAGGTCTTCTCCGACTGTGTGTCCTCCTGCGCCCCCAGCTGCGCCTCCCCCCAGCCCCCCGGGCCTCCGGCTCGCTGCAGGGAGGAGTGTGTGGGGGGGTGCGAGTGCCCCCCCGGCCTGTTCCTGCACCGGGGCCTGTGCCTGCAGCCCGACCGCTGTCCCTGTTTCCACCGGAGACGCTCCTACCAGGCGGGGGACACCATCCAGCAGCAGTGCAACACCTGGTGAGACGTCTCGTCTTCATCTTCACCCCCCTCCTCCTCCCTGACCCCCCCCTCCCTCCTCCAGCACCTGCAGAGCAGGACAGTGGCAGTGCTCCAGGGAGAAGTGTGCAGCCCAGTGCAGCCTGATGGGGGCGCTGCAGGTCACCACCTTTGACAGGAAGCGGTACTCCCTGCAGGGGGGGGACTGCCCCTTCATCGCTGTGGAGGTGAGACGCGGGTGGAGACACCCCCGCCTTCATGCAGCAGACATCAGAAAAGCCTCGCCGTCCTCCTCAACCTGTGGCGTCTTCGGGCTGCAGGACTTTGTGGACAAGAAGCTGGTGGTGAGCCTGCGCTGCGGGGAGTGTACGGCGGGTGGAGGAGGAGGAGGAGGAGGAGGAGGAAGAGGAGGGTGTCTGAAGGAGGTGTCAGTGACTGCTCTTCGCACCACAGTCACCATCACCGACACCGGTGAGTCACCGAAACACCGAAACACTGAAACACCGTCACCACAAAACAAAAACAGCATGTAAAGATGGTTCAGTAGTGTCAACTGATGTTCCTGAAGAGACATGAAGACAAGGGGACGAGGGGACGAGGGGGCAGAGAAACAGGGAGGCAGGGACACAAGGACGACTGTGGAGGATTGGACCATAAGTTGAACCAGGTTGACTGAACCAGCCTCGGAGGAGACTTCCTGCAGAACCAGACTCAGAAGTTGGGGTTTTGGGGCTCGAAGGAGAGAAAAGCACAGACAGATTGTTGGCAGGGATTCAAACCGTGGTTACGGTTGCGGGGTAGAGATTCTCTGTCGTTCTTTTGGAGGAACAGCTGACTTTCAGTCTCCAGGAGAATAAAAGGTGAGCGTCAGCTGGACCTGTGCCGATCACACCCCTCCATCTTTGATTGGACTGACCGGTACGAGTGTCTCCGGTTGTTTCCTTCCACGGTGGTTACCACGGTAACGGTGCAGATCACACTCCGGTTCTGCCTCCTGGGTGTTTGAGCTCAGCCTCCTGTTCTCTGACTCTCAGGCGCAGTGATGCTGAACGGCCAGAGGGAGGCGCTGCCCGCGGTGACGGGGGACCTGGTGGTCCGCCGGCCGTCCTCCTCCTTCCTGCTGGTCCAGACCTTCGGGGCCCAGCTGCTCTGGTTCCTGCAGGGACCCCTAGTCCTGGTTTCCCTGCAGCCTGGCTTCTCTAACAAGGTGAGGTCCGCCGACCCCCGTCAGGCCAGAGGCCGACGCCCTGCCGGAGTGCCCACGAGCGTCCGAAGACCAGCCCAGAGACCCGTTTCCCCCCCGCCGTCTTTCAGGTCCGCGGCCTGTGCGGGACCCTGACCTGGAACCAGCTGGACGACTTCACCACGCCCGACGGAGACGTGGAGACCAGCGTCCGGTCGTTTGCCGACAAGTTCCGTACGGAGCGGTGCGTGCTGCCGCCGGGCGCCGCCCCGGACCCCTGCTCCACCTACAGCCAGAGGCGGGGCCACGCCGAGGCGCTGTGCGCCCTGGTCCACAGCGCCGTCTTCCAGGTCAGGAACCAGGATAGAGAGACTGCAGCTGGCTCTGCTGGACTCAGGCTGGAGTACAGTCTGGTTACCATGACAACCTGAGAGGTTCTAATAGCTCTACAGGTTCAGCAGCTTTTTGTGTCTGAGTCATTTTAATGATTTTTTTTTTCAGTTATTTATTCATTTCTGTACATTTTGGCAGTTTTACATTTTTTTGATTATGACAGCATTTTTGATTTTCTGTGTTTAAACCTTTTTTTGTAGCATTTTTTTTATATTGTCATTTTTCTCTTTAGTTGTTTTCACTTTTTTCTCGGGATTTTTAGCCATTTTTGTTGATTCAGAATTTTCATTGTTTCATCTTTCAATTGCTTGCCTACAGTTTAGTTTTGAATTTTAGATTTATTCTTAAATTTATATATAGCATCTTTTTTGAAAAATTTAATTTCCAATTTTTGTTGAATTTTAGACTTTTTTGTTTAAATCCGTTTCAGCAACTTTATGCTTTTAGGAAATTTTAACGATTCCTTTCTATTGTTTTTTTTTGTTTTTTTTTTTTTTTTTTGCGGTTTTCATATTTTTGGGCATTTTATCAGTTTTTGGTGTTTCATCTTTTTCAGTTATTTGCCAACAATTATGAACACTTTTGTCTGTGTTGAAAAAAAATTGACCTTTTTCTTGGTTTGGACTCTTTCCATAATTTTAGTGTTTTCAGATATTTGGATTGTCTTCATGTGCATTTAGGACATCGGTTTGTTTTCTTTCTGAGCTGTTTTTCTTGCTGTGGCTCTCTCACTTTTATTATTAATGTTTTGTTGGCGTTGTTTCTTTCACAGCCTTTGTTAGTGTTTCAAACCATTTTATGTTTTTACTTTTAGTGATCGCAGCTGTTTTATTGGTTTTGGATCTTTTACCCTGGTTCATTTCTTAATCCTTTTCCATGCAGCCGTGTCACGACGTGGTGGACAGGGATCCGTACTTCCGCCTGTGCCTGTCCGAGGTGTGCGGCTGCGCCCCCCACGGGGCGTGCCACTGCACCGTCCTCACGGCGTACGCCCGGCACTGCGCCCAGGAGGGCGTGGCCACGCCCTGGAGGAACCACACCTTCTGCCGTAAGTCCCGAGACCCAGAGCAGGAAGTGTCCGTCAGCGCGGCGCGCCGTGAGTTCAGGTTGCCTGAATTTGGTTTAAAAATTTCCACAGCTAATGTTGATAAGATTCTGAGTGGATGGTTAAAGAGAGGATCAGTGATTAAACATCCAGTTAAAATTTAACATCCATTTACGTGACGTTTTCAAGGAAAAATGCAGAACTTTCAGTGTGTTTTGTTTCTATGGCAACAGTGTTTCCGAGTCACTGAAAACACAATTTTTAGGAAGCGATTTATTAAGTGTATGGCCCGTTGTACTCTGGTTACAGTGGCCTCCATAGTAATAAGCGGCTGTATTTCCACTGCATGCATTTCACGTGTGGCCTGACGCCCTGCAGCTGCAGCAGAGTCACCTGTGACCCGGCAGCCGCTCTGTTTTCTCCGTAAACGCCGGGGACTGGACGAAAGATGGTGGACTCATAAAACCACGGACGGCCAGATTCAAGTCCTTCAATATAATAGTTCCCCCTTGCAAACCTCCTCTCAGATACAGCATAATGGAAATACAGCCATTTATTACACCAGGCTGATGCTAGTAGCCTCTCACATCTATGGCCACATATCTATGTTGTAGCTCCTGCTGCGGAGCGTAGCACGGCGCAACACAATCCGTAACGCAACCCATGTAAACTGAGCCAGTGCCGTGACACCGTCTCCATGGAAACGGGGAAAACACAGCTTTTCTAAACTGCTGCCACCGAACCTCCGAACCACGGTCGTAGAGAACAGTCGTGCAGTTTTTCAGTTGAAAGAGACTCAAGCTGTGTTCTCGCTCATCCACCCACAGCAACATCCTTTTAATGAAAAGACAATCCTCTTATCTCTGGAGAGCTGTGAGAGCTATTATATTATATTATATTATATTATATTATATTATATTATATTATATTATAGGAGTGTAACGGTACACAAAAGCCACGGTACGGTACACACCTCGGTGTCAGGGTCACGGTTCGGTACGTTTTTCGGTACAGCGGGGAAAAAGAAACAAAAGCTCACATATCAGTGTTTCCTGCAGGGTAAAAGTTTGGTCGGGGGGGAACTTTGGGGGGGGGGGGGGGGGGGGGGGGCAATGCCGAGCAGTGCGCTGCTCACATGGAGCATCCAAGTGCTCGCTGCTGCTGCTCCGCGGTGCGCAGCTGCTAATTAGCTGCAAACGCATGGCTATTTATTTATTATAGGGCTGGACGATATGGTAAAAAAAATTATCACAATTTTTTTTTCCATATCATTCAATCTCGATTATAATCATGATATGTTATATTGTTTTTAAACCAGTTTTAAAGCATCTGCACTGAAAACTAGAACCAGAGAATAGTTTAGCATTTTATTAACAAACCAAGTAAATAGCAATGCAAATTAAATAATATAAACATAGAGAAATATAACAACAATCTCACTGAACAGTGCAGTAAATGGAAGAAAAAAAAATCTAGCACCAAGACAATAAAATCTTGCGATGCACCGTTTCTTTTTTTTCAGTAAAAGACAAGAACTGAACGATTGTTAGTTAAAGTGTGACAGTTTCCAGCCCTGAGGATTTTCGTTGCTATAAAAGATTAAAAAACTAAAGAAACCCTCTGGGGATAATGAAGGTGCTTTAGAATGGAAACATTATTTTCAAGTTATGACGCTAAATATGCTGCTGCCATCATTAATGCTTGCGTCAAATGTACACAATTTAAATAATCTAGATTGGACAGATTAGACTTAAAATGTAAAACTACAATAATAGAAAAAAAATAGACAAAAGTAATCATGCATGTGATCATTTCTCTCCTCTTAGAATGTTGCTCGTATGGTGCAGTGGCCTGAAAAGACGACGCTGGCTACGTTTACGTGCAGTCAATATTCGTGAAAAGATAAATATTACGGTTTCTGAAACATTTGGAATAACCCCAGGGAGATCCTCATTCAGACCACGTCCACAGACGACGCCATGACTGCAATTGCACTTCATGCCACTAGGTGTGCTGTTTGCATGTTCAACCTTATGTTACACAGACACCACAGAGGAAGAACGGCGCTGCAGCGCTGCAGGCTCTCTGACTGCATGTTGTTAGCGGTAAGACGTGGTGATATGTGCAATGATGCGATGCACCGTTTTTCCAGTAAAAGAGAAGAACTGAACGATCGTTAGTTAAACTCACAAGTAGTTCCTGGACTCAGAAGACCAGATTCCTTGTGGATCGGTGAGCTAGCAGCAGTGAGCTAGCAGCGGTGAGCTAGCAGCGGTGAGCTAGCAGCGGTGTGTTAACTTCATCTGCTTCGCTGCCCTCGGCTCCACGTTCAGCTCCTTCTCCGTTTACTTCTCTGACAACTTACAGGCGGAAGCTGAGCAGGAAAAAGTCGCCTGTGATTGGCTGTGGTCACGCACATTTCTGCCATGTCTGATCGAGTAAATGTGCTCACTGCTGATCACCGTGATCGACTGGAAATTAATCGTGATCACCAGTCACGATCATATAATCACCCAGGCCTAATTTATTTATTTTTTTTGGTCCTGTCCGTTGTCTGGGCGCTGCAGAATGTAGCGTGGGCGGGGCGCCCGGACTGAAAAGGTCTGGCGGAAACCCTGCATGTGTACCAGATCATCTTTCCCAAGCTTTCCCCTCGCAACAGCTTTACAGGAGCCTGGCGGGTCTCCCAGCTCCACACGCTGCATCTCTCATTCCACTTGTACTTTATTCTTCGTTTGTCATGTTTGGATCTGTTTGTTCTTCTTCTTCTGTGGTAATGGTGGTCGCTGGCAGCTTTTAGGCTCATTACCGCCACCTACGGTTGGAATCAGGACTCGCTTTTTTTTTTTTTTTTTTTTTTCACTTACTCATGTATTCGTCATGTGATTGTGTGTACCGACCCGTGACCCCCGTACCGTGACGGTACGGGACGAGTACAAATACCGTTACACTCATATTATATTATATTATATTATAATATATTATATTATATTATATTATATTATATTATATTATATTATATTATATTACATGATATTATGTGATATGATATTACACAATGCCATATTGGTGATGCTGTCATTAAAGCGAGCAGATGTCAAGCTTCGATTCTTTTGGACATTTCACTGTATTTCGGAGGAGACAGATTCATTAAAATTGTCTTAAATGTCTTTGTCCTGAGTGTTGGTCTAGAGACATTTTCATCATCTGCGTAAACTAAAACTTTCAAGTAAGAATATTAAGTCTATTATGAATGTTAGATTTATTGTGGCTGTTTATTCTGTGTTTGTCTGTGAGTTTTGCCCCTGGATGAAGCTGTGTAGATTATTTGCCCCCCAGCTGCAGTAACGTCCCCCCCGCCCTCCTTGTCTCCAGCTGTCCAGTGTTCGGGGGGGCCAGGTGTACCAGGAGTGCGGCCGGGCCTGCGGGGCGTCCTGCTCCGACCTGCGACAGGCCCGGAGCTGCGAGGACGAGGGCGACGGGGAGTGTGTGCCGGGCTGCCAGTGCCCCCCCGGGCTGGCGCAGGACCACCGGGGCCAGTGCGTTCCGGTCTCCCTGTGCCCCTGTGTGGAGGGGGGGCGGACGTACCCCCCCGGGGCCAAGCTGCAGAACAGCTGTAACGTCTGGTACGTGATCCGCGCCTCGTTCAGACTCTCCTTTATGACGGCTGAGCTGCTTTTATGGCTCTGAGATAAGGAAGGAGGCTTTTTCCTCAATAGAACGCTGGCAGGGCGTCAGCAGAGGCTTGTCTTCATTCAGCCGGAACGTTCCGGAAACACGTCCTCCAGATCCAGATCCAGATCCAGATCCAGATTCAGATCCAGATCCAGATTCAGACCGCTTTACAGCAGAGCTGCGGGGCAGCAGCTGCTGAAATCTGTGTTTTCACTGTGGAAAAGGTTCAGAAATCATTGAAATGACAGCAAAACGCTCAGAAGGGAGAGGAGGCAGTGGAGTTCTGTGGCCCTCACAGGTCCTCAGTGGTCCTCGTTGGTCCTCGTTGGTCCTCGTTGGTCCTCGTTTGTCCTCGGCTGCGGTGCGAGAGCTCTGATGAAATCCGTCTATGTTCCTGCTCCGCTCCGTCAGGATAGGTTGATTTCATCGCGTCTCTTCACGGCTCACACTCAGACGTTCTTATCACCTCCAGCAGGAACGTCGGGAGCTCTCGGCTGGATTATTACTCACTTTGTCTTTTGTTCTCGCTTTATGACTCCGCTGATGTCAAACGGCTTCTCTCCCCATCAGGTTGATTATTACTCTGCATTTAGTTTACCTAAATAAATAAACATCTCTTCACAGGGCGCTCATTGAAATTATAATTAAAAAAAGGTGGGATTTCTACCTCAGGGTGGCACCAAGCTCCGTCCAGGACTTCGATTCCCGTATTAGAAAGGCCTCTGATCGATATGGACTCCATTGTTTGACAGTCTGGATGTAAACATGAAGTTTGTTTTTTCTTCTTTGAGGTCAGAAGCTTTTAAATAACTCCATGTAATGGATGCATTGAGAAGCCGGCGTGTTGCACATTGTCAGAATTGAGCTCATAATGTTTGAACACAGCTCCAGTGTGTGATCAGTCAAACATGGTTCTTCAGGCTCCAGGTGAAAATCCTTTTCTCAGTTGGATGGATGCTGAATAACTGACCGGTTCTGTGACGTCTCCGTGTTCTGGTCCTCCTCAGCGTGTGCGAGCGCGGACGCTTCAACTGCACCCAGGAGCGCTGCCGGGACTCGAACCGCTGTCCCGGCTCTCTGGTCTACGCCCCGCGCTCCTGCCTCCTCACCTGCTCCGGCCTGGACCCCCCGGCGGCCCCGCCCCCGGTCCGGCTGCAGGGAGCCCCTGTCCGGCTGCGTCTGTCCTCAGGACACCGTCCTGCTGGTGGGTTTAGACGTAACGCTCCTTTACACGTGAAAACATTAAAGACCTGATGTTGATCCCTGAACCGAATTCCGTTGGATCGACTCAATGCACCATCTGGTGGTCCAAAGTGGAGTTACAGGACTGATCCGGCTGATTTCTCTGCCACTGCTGTGACAGAGCGTGTTTAAAAATGAGGTTAATCAGATATATGTATGTTTTATTCCGTCTGTCGACACTTTTAAATCACAGCTTAAAACCTTTCTGTTTGCTCAAGCATCTGCTTAGTTTTCGGGCCTGTTTTTAATCTCCTTTTTAATGTTGACTATTTATCTATTTATCTGTATTTAATTGTTGTTGTTATTATTGTTTATTATGTTGTGAAGCACGTTGTGGCTCTTTACCTGTGAAAGGTGCTATACAAATAAAAAATTACTTACTTACTAACTTACTATTCATGTTCAGGGCGATCGCTGCGTTCACCCTGACCATGTCCCCTGTCACCACAACGGACGCCTGTACTACAGCAACGACACCATCACCAAAGACTGCAACACCTGGTGAGTCAGCCCCCTCACGGCCTTCACAGTCTTCACTCAATGAAGCCATTAAATCAGTTTAAAGCTCATTTACTTCAGAGTTTATTGGGAAAATTACATTTGGGTGAAATTTCGCTAAAATCCATTCATGACAGACGGAAGGAAGTCGTGTAAATTGAGTTTCATTGATAATCCAAAGCAGGTGAAAGCTGAATTGTGTTTCCCGTGTGTTCTCGACGCCGCAGTGTGTGTCGGGAGCGGCGCTGGCACTGCAGCCGGCTGGCCTGCGCCGGCGTGTGCGTGGCCACCGGCGACCCGCACTACGTGACCTTCGACGGCCGCGGCTGTCATCCTTCCTGGGCGACTGCCAGTACGTCCTGGCCCGTGAGGAGGGCGGCGCCTTCAGCGTGAACGGCCGAGAACGTCCCCTGTGGCAGCGCCGGGGTCACCTGCACCAAGTCCGTCACCCTCAGCCTGGGGAACACCGTCATACACCTGCTGAGAGGTGGGCGGGGCAGCTGTGGTGGGGGAGGGGGAGGGGGGACTATAAGCTCTGATGTGTTAATTAACGTATTTCATTCATTTATTTTAATGATTTATTCATTTAACATTTTTAACATCAGTAATTCCAAATTTTTTTGTTCATTTATTAAAGCTGCATTCAGGAGTTTTTGCACGTTTTATGTGAAACAGCGCCCCCTGCAGGCCTTGGGCGTAACTGCAGCTTAGTGAACGCTCGCCCTGTGGCTTGTGTCCATGTACGTACACGGAAGAGGGGAACTCCTTCCTCGCTCTTTTAGTCGCAGTCGAGTAAAATTTAAGTGTCTTCTTCCTGCTGGGTCTGTGTGGAGCTGAGGCAGTGCTGGAAGCCGGTCTCTTCTTACTTTCTGGAAGCTCCATCCTCAGCACTGCTCAGTTGTTGCTGCTAAGCATCTGGTGGAGTAATGGCGGACAAAACGAAACCTAAGGAAGTCAGGCCAGCGGGAGGCGCATTACGTCACATTCTCTCAAATTCTCCCCAAAAAAATTCTGGAGCCGGACCGGCACTGTGACTTTCAAGTGAAAATTTAGCGCTGTTAGCGGTACTTACAATGAATATGTCAGGGCACATTGTACACATCATTGAATATTTGTAACATATTTATGGTGGTCAGTTGAAAAACTTCTTAATGCACCTTTAAGATCATTTATTTAAAATTTTACATTACACACAACTGGATTATCAGATGCATTTAATTTAATGTTATTTATTCCTTTTTTATTTTATTTATTTAATTTTTTTTAAGTATTGTAATTTTTTTGAGAAATGTCATTATTCAATGTATTTAATACTTGATGTATTATGTTTTACCGTTGAATGAAAAAATGGTTTGTTTTTAATTTACACAAAACTTTTTTGTAACTTTCTAATTATAATTGAATTTCCTTTAATTTATTATTTACTTTAATGTTTTCAGATTATACCCATAACTATTTTTTTTTTTATTGCACATTTCCAGTTTTTTTTAAACGGCCTTTTTCAGTGGTGTGAAACTTCTGACATAGATAGATGTTTACAGTCATTGAAAACATTTTAAGGTTCCTTTAAACAAAGAGCAGAAACTTGCTTTTCCCTGTTCAGATGTGGAATATTTTAATGTGGTGAAGGTCTGAGTCTTATTGGTGCAAACGACCAGTAATCTGCTCCGGACTGTTTTTAATGAATAACTTCTGTAATATATATAATCAGCCCGATGTTAACAGACCGTCATGATGGGAGTCGGAGGTGAGTTCCATACGGGAAGCCTGGTTTATGGATGCGGCGTGACGGACCGGATCTCCGGTCAGCTGCAGTTTCCGTTCAGCCCGGACTCAGTGTGTTTCTTCCATGTCGGCGGTCAGGCAGAGCCGTGAACGGTGAACGGGATGCCGGTGACCCTGCCGCGGTCCTACAGCGGCAGCGGTCCTCACTCTGGAGCGGGCGGGCCTGTTGGTGGCGCTGTCGTCTCGCCTCGGGGTCACGCTGCTGTGGGACGGAGGTGAAGAGCGCCGTTTCCTTCCCGTCCAGTCTCCTCGTCCGCCGTCTCTCTCCCGATCGCCTGGACGCTGGGAGGGGGGCGTTAACCTGTGTGTGTTCTCAGGGATAGCGTGTGTACGTGCGCCTGGCGGCTCAGCTGCGCGGCCGGGTGGGGGGCCTGTGCGGGAACTTCGACGGCGACGCGGAGAACGACTTCACCACGCGGCAGGGCATCGTGGGAGTCCACCGCCGAGCTGTTCGGGAACTCCTGGAAGGTCAGCCCGTCCTGTCCCGACGTGGCCGGAGCAGGACCTGCGAGACCCCTGCACCGTAGGCCCGCACACACACACACACACACACACGCCGGGGCACGGGTGTGGAGTGTGTGGCGGTGAGCGCCCTCCGGTGTGTGTCCAGGTCAACCCGCACAGACTGACGTGGGCCCGGAAGAAGTGCGCCGTGCTGACCCAGGACGTGTTCTCACCCTGTCACCTGGAGGTCCCCTTCCAGCAGCACTACGACTGGTGTGTGTTCGACGCCTGCGGGTGAGTGGCTCAGCCTGAGCGTCCAGCCGGCCGTCCATCCGTCTGTCCATCCAACCGTCCAGACAATCTCCTGCAAATGTCTTTCGTTTATGATAACCACTTAATACACTCCTTCCATTTATATGTTGTGTGTGTGTGCGTATGTGTCTGCGTGTGTGTGTGTGTGTTGTAGTTGTGACTCCGGTGGGGACTGTGAGTGTCTCTGCACGGCGATCGCCGCCTACGCCGAGGAGTGCAACCGCCG
Organism: Salarias fasciatus; assembly: GCF_902148845.1. Taxonomy (NCBI): domain Eukaryota; kingdom Metazoa; phylum Chordata; class Actinopteri; order Blenniiformes; family Blenniidae; genus Salarias; species Salarias fasciatus. The sequence continues at coordinate 148,536 of NW_021941255.1, forward strand.
GGGGGTTTACATCCGCTGGAGGTCCCAGGAACTCTGCCGTATGTCCGAGACTGAAACACACACACACACACACACACACACACACACACACACACACACAGGGCCGGCCCGGGCTTCTCAGGCGCCCTAGACGAGCCCCAACACGAGCGGTGGGGGGGGTGGTGTCCAGTGGGACGGACGAGCGCAGCTGAGCAGTGCGCTGCTCACGCGGGCCGTCAGAGCGGTGGTCACATGGAGCGCCCCCCCCCCCCCCCCCCCCCCGGGTACGTGGCGCCCTGGGCGCTGCCTAGTTTCACCTATGCCTGGAGCTGGCCCTGCACACACACCTAGCAGCTGATGTGAGTGATCGTCCTCTGTGTGTGTGTGTGTGTGTGTGTGTGTGTGTGTGTGTGTGTGTGTTGCAGCCCTACAGTGTGAGAACGGGCTGGTGTACGAGCCGTGTGGCGCGGCGTGCTCGAAGACGTGTCCCGGCGTGGAGACCAGTCCTCACTCGCAGTGTGCAGCGCTGTCCTGTGTGGAGGGCTGCTTCTGTCCCGCCGGCACCGTCCAACACGGTACTGAGACAGGACACGTAATGAGACAGGACACGTAATGAGACAGGACACGGTACTGAAGGACAGGACACATAATGAGACCAGGACACGGTAGTGAGACAGGACAAGTAATGAGACAGGACATGGTACTGAGACAGGACAAGTAATGAGACAGGACACGGTACTGAGACAGGACACGGTACTGAGACAGGACACGGTAGTGAGGCAGGACACGGTACTGAGACAGGACACGTAATGAGACAGGACACGGTAGTGAGACAGGACAAGTAATGAGACAGGACATGGTACTGAGACAGGACAAGTAATGAGACAGGACACGTAATGAGACAGGACACGGTAGTGAGACAGGACACGGTAGTGAGACAGGACACGGTACTGAGACAGGACACGTAATGAGACAGGACACAGTAGTGAGACAGGACACAGGGACGGTTCTCTGTTTTCTACTGATTGATGGAGCCTTAAACCAGTGACTGATACTCCTTTAAGGTACGAGAACCAGCCTGTAGCTTCGTGCCGATACCAAGTCGATACTGTGTGTGTGTGTGTGTGTGTGTGTGTGTGTGTTTCTGTGTGTGTGTGTGTGTGTTTCTGTGTGTGTGTGTGTGTGTTTCCTGTGTGGGTGTGTGTGTGTGGTGTGGCAGGAGACGGCTGTGTGGCGCCCAGCCAGTGCCCGTGTGAGTGGGAGGGCTCCATGTTCCCCCGGGGAGCGCCGTCACTCGGCACTGCCAGAACTGGTGAGTGGGCGTTCGTCCCCCAGCAGGTGGTCTCTTCAGGGGTTCCCGGCGGGTTCACGTGGGTCTGCCGGTCTCTGCAGCTCCTGTGTGGACGGGCTGTGGCGGTGTGAGGGCGTCTCCTGCCCCCCTCCCCCGCCCCCCTGCCTGGAGGCCGAGTTCCCCTGCGCCGGCGGCCGCTGCATCCCCTCGCAGTGGGTCTGCGACAACCAGGACGACTGCGGAGACGGCTCGGACGAGGTCTGCCCGTCCACCTGTCCCCCGGACCACTTCCACTGCTCCAGCAGGCCCAGGTTGGGACAGCTCCACTGCAGGCTCGCCGTCGAAATGTTTAGTTTGGAACAATCGGAGCTGAATGAAGGAGAACGTACTGAGTTGAGCTGAGTTTTATTGAGTTCAGTAGAATTCAGTTGAGCTCAGTTGAAATGAATGAACTTAGCTGAGCTCGGTTAAGCTCGGCTTAACTGAGCTCAGCCCGGGTGAGCTCAGTTCAGTGTTTGTTGCTCATTTGAATTTTTTCAGGTTTTCAGGTTCGTTTGTTGAGTTTAGACTTTCTCTGATGGGATTGAATTGAGTGTTTTTGAGTTTGCTCACATTGAACCCAGTAGATTTGCACTGAGCAGTTTCACTGTGGCTTTCTCAGGTAACTACAGTTACAGTTACAGTTACTGTAATTGAGTTTTCCAATCATTCCAGGTGGAAATACAGGTTTTTTCTTGCGATTTGGAGGTTTGTTTACATGACCTTTTTAAAAACGCTTCGACTCCTTCATCCTGTAAACGGGTGAAATTCCTTCCTGGAATCAGAAGAGCGTCACAGCTGTGGTTGACGGCTCGATCTGAAAGGTCCTGTTGTGAACGGATCCTGAATCTGGTTCGGTTGAGATCAATCAGGGATTCCTGCTGGTTCCAGTCCTGGTTTTTAGGAGTCGGGTCGGAGTCATTCTGCAGGCGCGTCGCTGCTGTGGCGGAGCAGAGACAGACTGGTCGAGCGGGACTCTGGTCTCCGGCAGTCTGCAGCTTCTCTGAGCTGTGTGCAGTGGATTAACGCTGCTGCGCCCCGCAGCGGTCCCTGTTTGAGCCCGGCGCTGCGTTGCGACGGCCACCACCGGACTGTGCCGACCGCTCGGACGAGGAGTTCTGCGGACCGGCGCCCCCCGTGCCCCCCTGCCCCCCCGGGGAGTTCCAGTGCGCCAACGGGAAGTGTGTGTCGGCCAGCCGGGTGTGCGACGGCCGGCTGGACTGCGGCTTCGCCGACGGATCGGACGAGCGAGGTGAAGCATCTCTGAGAGGGGGCTCCTCGGGGGCGCGGGTCCTGTTACTCCAGAGCGGTCTCTGTGCCTGCAGACTGCGGCGTGGCGTGTGACCGGGGGGAGTTCCTGTGTGCGGGGGGGGCGCCAGTCCTCTACCTGCACCGCTGCGACGGCCACGACGACTGTGGAGAACCTGAGCGACGAGAGGGGGTGAGGCCCCTCCCCCATGCGGTCGCTGGACTCCTGTCGGTCCTGACCGGACTCGAGCATCCTGTCCCCTCTGCAGGTGTGTGTGCGCGCCGGGCGAGTTCCAGTGTCCCGGGGATCAGTGTGGGGCCCGCAGGCAGAGTGTGTGACGGACGCACCGACTGCCCGTCGGGGACGGACGAAGCCGTCTGCCCCAGTAAAGTGACGGACTCTCCGCTGGGGGGCGCAGTTCCCGGTGACGCCTCCGTTCTGACCGGCGGTTCTGTGTGGCAGTGACCTGCCGCTCCGGCTCAGTTCGCCTGTGCCGACGGCACCTGTGTGTCCGAGACCCAGCTGTGTGACGGCGCGGCGGACTGTCCCGGCAGGGGAGGACGAGAACCCTCACCAACTGCTGACGCTGCGACCACGACCCGCCGCCGCCGCCGCCGCCCGTCACCGCGGCCTCAGGTACGAGACGTTTCAGCACAGGTGCACCGACCACCCAGGACTGGTGTCGGCAAATCGGGCGGCTCCCTGCCGGCAGTTCTCGCTGCAGGTCCTGTTGCTTGGTGACTCGGTCGGGTGTAAACACCCCGCGGGTCTCACCCGACGCGTGTGATTGGCCGTTTCCTCCTGGCTGCCGCAGCCTGCAGGCCGTACGAGTTCAGCTGTGCCACGGTGGAGCAGTGTGGTGCCTCAGGCTGGCGCTGCGACGGGGAGACGACTGCGCGGACGCCAGCGACGAGCAGCGGTGCCCCGCCCCCTGCGGTCCGGGTCGGGTGCCGTGCCTCGGCGGGGATCAGTGTGTGGAGTATGGCAGCTGTGCGACGGCGTCCACGAACTGCCGGGACGAATCGGACGAGAGCGTCGACACTGTGGTGAGTCGACGCTCAGATTGCCTCCACCCGGCCCCGCTCCACCCGGCCCTGCTCTACCACGGCCCCGCTCCACCCGACCCGGGCCCCGCCCCGCCCCCACCTGGCCCCGCTCCACCCGGCCCCCACCTGGCCACCGCTCCACCCGGCCCTGCTCTACCCGGCCCTGCTCCGCCCCCCCCCCCCCCCCCCCGGAGGAGCTGCAGGATCTGAGGTTCTGTTCTTCCAGGCTCTGCTCGGATCCCTCCCTGTCCCGGAAGCTTCTCCTGCGAACAAACCGGACCTGCGTCAACGTGTCCCGGGTGTGTGACGGCGTGCCGGACTGCCCGCGGGGCGATGACGAGCTGCTGTGTGGGTGAGTCCAGGACAGACGGGAGACGGTGGACGGACCTCAGGGGGAGGACAGGAAGACAAGGCTGGGGCTCTGGTGTGTTCAGTAATAAGGAGACGTCTTGTCTGGTGAATGGTAAGACGGTGCCCCGGCGCCCCCCCGGTGGCAGACGGCTCCGTCCCCTGCCCCGAGTTCACCTGTACCTGGACGGAAGCTGCGTCCCGTTCAACCTGGTGAGTCTTGAACAGAATCGACCCGCCGCCTGTCGGCCGCTCTGACCGCCGTTCCGGCGCTCAGGTGTGTAACGGAGCGGCGGACTGCCCGGACGCCTCGCCGGCGGACGAGCGGGGCTGCCGGGGGTGGAGCCCCTGGGGCCCCTGGAGCCCCTGCAGCGCCACCTGCGGGCCGGGCGCCTCCAGCCGCAGGAGGTCCTGCCCCCCAGGAGACCCGCTGCTGCACTGCCGCGGTCCGGAGGTCCAGAGACAGCAGTGCTTCAACGCCAGCTGCCCCGGTGAGCGGCTTCCGCCCCCCCGGTTCGGTCCAGGCGGTGCGTCCGCCGGTCAGAAGTGACGCGGTTCGAATCCGGCGCGCTCATTCCGGTGCCTCTTCTCTCTCAGTGGACGGCCGGTGGCTGCCGTGGGGGAGCTGGTCCAACTGCTCCAGCGGCTGTGGGGGGGTTCAGATCCGACGCAGAGGCTGCGTCCCCCCTGTCCACGGAGGACGGGCCTGTCCCCCAGCTGCCCGGACCGTCCAGCCTGCCCATGGAAATCAGTAAGAGGCGCCCGCAGCCCCCGAGGACATCTGGAAAACCCGGCTCAGGTCAGGGCTCTCTGCTGGTCTGTGTTCAGGACCGTGTCCCAGTGACGGGTCTGTGCCAACGCCAGCTGCCCCCCCGGCCTGGTGAGGCTCCACTGCGCCCCCTGCCCGCTGTCCTGTGCCCACATCAGCAGCCATACCGCCTGCGATCCCGCCGCGCCCTGCTTCTCAGGTCAGCAGGGTGTCGACCCCCCCAGTCCTCTCTCTGCCCCCCCAGTCCCTCTCTCTGACCCCCCAGTACTCTCTCTGACCTCTGACCCCCCCCGGGTTCCTGTCTCTGACTCTGACCCCCCACCAGTCCTCTCTGTGGCCCCCCAGTCCTCTCTGACCCCCCACCCCACCCCCCCCGGGTCCTGTCTCTGATTCTGACCCCCCCAGTCCTCTCTCTGACCCCCTCAGTCCTCTCTGCCCCCCAGTCCTCTCTCTGCCCCCCCCCAGTCCTCTCTGTGTACCCCCCCAGCCCTCTCTCAGACCCCCCAGGCTCTCTCAGGTTTTGCAGCTCTCTCTGCAGGCTCGCTGGGCCCCCCCGGTCAGGTGATGAGCCCGGCTCAGGAAGTGTGTGTGCGCCGGAGCAGTGTGTGTGTGAGGTGGCGGGTGTGCGCTACTTCCCGGGCCAGCAGTTGAAGGTGGACTGTGAGATCTGCGTGTGCGAGCGAGGCCGGCCCCCGAAGTGCCGCCCCCCCCGGACTGCTCAGGTGAGCCGGCTGCCCCCCGCGGCCCCCCGCGGCCCCCCGCGGCCCCCCGCGGCCCCCCGCGGCCCCCCGCGCGCCCCCCGCGGCCCCCCCGCGCCCCCCGCGGCCCGGGAATCAGACCGTGGCTTCACGCCGGGCGCTTCCCTCCGCGCGCGCTGTGGGTGGTCTCCTGTCCGAGTGGGGCCGTGTCTGGGGGCCCTGCGCGTCCAGATCGTCCAGTGGTCGTTCCGCAGCCCCGTGGGCCCCGGCGGGGGAGGGGCCGGGGACCGGACGGCGTGCAGGGGCATCTACAGGAAAGCTCGCCGGTACGATTCCTCCCGCCTGACTCCGCCTCTTCCTCCCACTCCTTCGTCTTCACTGATCTGGAGTGTGAAGTGTGTGAACCCAGCAGGGTCTGTCAGTACCAGCAGCTCAGCCGCTTGTTCTCATGTGGAGGTCTGAGTGACGGTGCACTTTACCCACAATCCCCTCTTCTCACACCAATGCTCACAACGTATTTCTCACTGGAGCTTTCAGCTTTGCAGTTGGATTTTGCTGTATTTCTGATTTGTGTGTGTGTGTGTGTGTGTGTGTGTGTGTGTGTGTGTGTGTGTGCAGCTGTCAGACGGAGCCCTGTGGCGACTGTGAGTTTCAGGGTCAGTCTCACGCCGTCGGGGATCGGTGGCGGGCGGAGGAGTGCCGGCTGTGCCACTGCCTGTCCAACCTGACGGTGCAGTGCTCCCCCTACTGTCAGTACGCCGTCAGCGGCTGTCCTCAGGTACACGCACACACACACACACGCACGCACACACACACGCACACACACACGCACTGACAGAGCTGCTGCTGTGTGCAGGGTCTGAGGCTGATTCCTGGAGAGGGAGAGCGCTGCTGTTTCTGCCAAGGTACCATGAAGCGTCCCTCCACAATGAAGAAGGTTGAAACGAGTCGCTTTTGAGTTTTGGGTTCTGAAGAGTTTTTGCATTCACGCGGCAGCGTTTTGTAAACGACGCAGTTTCCCTGTTGGGCCACTAGTTGGTGCTCCTGTGTGTTTTTGCCCTACAGTTGATGCAAAAAGACTGTTTCAGTGCAGCAGCAGCACTTTTTACATTTATCTGTTATCGTTTTCCAAGAATTTTGCATTTTGAGTGTTTTCGAAAGGTTCCACCTTGGGCGCCGTTCTGAAAAAGTTGCCTTTTCACTGGATCGGATGGAGCATGTTCTGCTGGGTGATCTCTGCTGTCAGATCGTGGCTCCATGGATAAAACCGAAATGATGCAGTGAAAAGTTTAAAGTCTGCTGATGTTTTTATCCTCTTTCACTCTTTAATCATATAAAGTTTGCTCTTAGTGTTTTAGTGGGGGCAGGCTTATTTCTGTCAACTTCCTCATTCTCAGCTACTGAAAAGACAGTGGAGCTGGTGTCAAATTACAAGCCGCTCATGAACGTGAGGACAGAGTTGAACAGAACGCCGTTCTGGGGAGTTTCTGAGCTGAGATCCTTCAACACGCCTTGTTCTTTATAGGCAGTAATGGCAGCGCGCCGGTAACGGCAGGTCCAGTCACCGTGACCTCCACACCAGCAGAGGACGCCACAGCGCCGGTCCCTACGTACCCGCTTCCTCCTGGAGGTCAGTGTGGGCGGGGCTTCACGGCGACAACGCGTCTTTGTCTTCCTGACGTGGTTTTGAGGGCCTCCTCTCTCTGGATCAGATGAGTGCTGGTCTCCTCTGGGGGTCCAGACTCTCCCGGCCTCCAGCTTCAGGGCCTCGTCCCAGCAGGCCGGTCACCCCCCCCGACGCGGCCCGGCTCCACGGCTGGGACCCCCACAGGGACCTCCAGGTAAGCCGGGGAGCTGACGGCGCCCAGACGGCGCTCAGCAGAAAGCCTCAACCTGAGCCTCTGCCGTTCAGGGCTGGAGTCCAGAACCGGGGGAGTACGAGGACCTGCCCCAGCGGAGCCCCGGCGGCGGCGGCGGCCCCCCGCGGGGCCCCTACCTGCAGGTGGACCTGCTGCGACCGTACAATGTGACGGGTAAGCCTCTGTCGAAGTGGGGGCGGGGCGAGCCTCCGTCTGGGCGGGGCGGGGGCGGGGCGAGCCTCCGTCTGGGCGGGGCGGGGGCGGGGCGAGCCTCCGCCTGGGCGGGGCGGGGCGAGCCTCCGCCTGGGCGGGGCGGGGGAGGGGCGAGCCTCCGTCTGGGCGGGGCGGGGGCGGGGCGAGCCTCCGTCTGGGCGGGGTGAGCCTCCGCCTGGGCGGGGCGGGGGAGGGGCGAGCCTCCGTCTGGGCGGGGCGGGGGCGGGGCGAGCCTCCGCCTGGGCGGGGCGGGGGAGGGGCGAGCCTCCGTCTGGGCGGGGCGGGGGAGGGGCGAGCCTCCGTCTGGCCGGGGCGGGGGAGGGGCGAGCCTCCGTCTGGGCGGGGCGGGGGCGGGGCGAGCCTCCATCTGGACGCGGCTGTGTGTCCTGCAGGCGTGCTGACGCAGGGCGGCGGCGCCTCCGGGACCTTCGTGTCCAGCTTCCTCCTGCAGTTCGGCTCCGACGGGGAACGGTGGCACACCTACAGAGAGCTGGTGACTGGAGGTCACCGCGCCCGAGCCAAGGTCAGCCAGGAAACCGCTAAACCCCCCCGACTGTCTGATCCCCTGACCCTGACTGACCCCCCCTCCCCCCTCCCAGGTGTTCCTGGGTAACCACGAGGACGGCGGCGTGGCGGAGGTCAGGCTGGACAGGATGGTGTCGGCCCGGTTCGTCCGCCTGCTGCCTCACGACTTCCAGAACGCCATCTACCTGCGCCTGGAGGTCATGGGCTGCGGAGACTCAGAGGGTAGGTGCCCCGCCCCCGCCCCACCTGGCGGGCCCCCCCTCCCAGACTGAGCAGGCCTCTCTGATGTCCCCTCCAGGCGACCAGTGGCTGACCTCGCCCGCCCCGCCCTCGCCTGCCTCCCCGACGGGGCCGTCCACCCCCGCCCCCGGCCCCGCCCCCCTCAGGACTCCGTCCATGGCCGCCGTTTCTCATCCGGCCACAACGGTGAGGAAGCTTTTAGACGCAGCACCCACTGTGTTCAGTT